>NC_056744.1:203629577-203734577 GCF_019279795.1 Protopterus annectens | reverse complement strand
TACAGTGCCAAGTTGCCAGTCCGACACCCAGCCTTCAAAGAAGGCATGCCCATTCACGCACGCACATACCTGCATGTCTTTAACATCACTCAACCACAAGGAAGACATGCAGACTCCACACAGAAGGTGCTCCAGACGAGAATCCAACAGGAGACCCTCTTACTGTGAGGCGACAATGCTAACCGCTGCACCACCACGGCCTTGTAGTGTATATTCATAAAAAATTAAAACTGGACTTTTAGTGCTGAGCATCTGCTAAGATCTCAGATGCATGGTTTAAAGCATATTTTAAAATGATGGTCAAGAATCTTATAGCCAACACAAAGCGAAAATTTTGGAAAATGTTAGAAATCCTAGCTTTAGACTTAGTAGAGGGTTATCTAATAATATAATAAAATGTGGATTGTAAAGAGATTCCACTATCTCTGACCAGTTAATAACCTTACTAGAATGTTAATTAGTTAAGTTATTGACACAATCTGAAAAATAAAATGAATGCTACAAGTAAAATTATTCTTATGGACTGTGGCAAGACTTCAAAAGATAACAGCTCCAAAAACTGAGTCAACTTTATGTCATTATGTTGCAAATAAGTTGGTGAAGTCGACTGTATTTCTAGAAGGAAGAAAAGTTCAAACGCTGTCAGACTCAGGATGCATAATTATTCTCATAAATGCCCCCATATATAAAAATAATAATAACAAGTAAAAAGTGGAGGTAATAAGTATTTAGAGTGATAGAAAGGAATATCCCCTCATTCAAGTAGAAACTCAAAACTTTTACACTCTGTGGCCTTCTTAACTCTTGTTATATTAAGATAATATTTTCCCATTTTAAAGCATTGTCGGAGAGCTGTGGTAAGAAGAATCTATAGGCATGGTGTGGCAAGCTGATAAAATTAATAAGAAACAAGAAAAAAGCAACATCTTAAAAATACCCATTCAGTACTCAAAATGGCAGAAAGTGAGGAAGAGGGGCACTCGTAAAGAGGTTCGGAATCCAGAATCAACAACAAGAATATTAGTTAACATAAAAACTGCAAAAGGGGCTAAATTTGTTTGCAAATTGATAGTTAAAAAGAACCTTTCTGCTATCAGAAACCTGTCCCAAAGACAGGGCAACAAAAAGCTCATAACTATTGGATTTGTCAGGAAAAAAAAAAAAACAGAAGGTGACCTAATAAAAAACCCAGATGTAAAAATCATTACATTACTCAAGTGTGCAAAGAGACTTACAAGACATGCTAGCACAGAAACAGAGAGGAAAAAATAAAATATAGCCACACATTACTAGTATCACAGAGTCAGTATGAAAAGTGAGACAGGTGGGAAAACAGCGTTCTGAATACATTCCTGCTAATATTAAGCAGGAAACTCAAGTAAAGTCAGACTGAGTGACAGGAATTGACAAGCAAGGGAGACGGTAAGGCTGTAGTTACATTTTGCTCTCTGATACACTTTCCAGAACGGGTGCAACATAGAGAAGGAAAAGAAAGTGATAGGGTATGGTAGTCTTACACTGTGACAGAAGAAGAGAAACTTAAAGAAAATAAATCACTCAAGTAGCTTGTACAGTTAGCAGAGGAAGTAAAGCATGTGATTTTTGTACAGAACAAACCTTTTATGTGAAGCTATAAAAGAAACCGTAGAGCAAGTGTTTTTTTGGGAGAGAAAGCTATGCATTCCATCTCAAGAGAGGTTGCTGAAGAAAGTAATACTAACTTAGTGGACATAAAAGTAAGCTCCATAAGCTTTAAAAGCCAAAGAGAGAAAATGATACGTTATGTATTATAAGAGAGAATATAATTAAGGTTGTAGGAGAATCTAGTGAAAAGAAGATTTGTATTAGTTCTTGCCTCTGTTTTGAGATAAAAGTTGACCTCTTACATAGAGCAAGCAAAGAAAAAGAAGAAATTCTGCATAGCTGCCAATGAGAAAACATTATTTAACACTAGAAATTATGCTAGAGCATTTTCACATAATAGGTTGCCTGGGGATGGACAAAAGAAGTGCAACAGCATTATCCAGGTTTTATTGGCTAGAATGAGAGCATAACTGCTTCTTTGTTAGAATATCAGAAAACTGCACTCCATCATGGATATAAAAGTCCCCAAATTTCAAAGCTTATTATAGATGTATCCTTTCAACATACAGCTACGAACACTATAAGACCATTTATAAAACCATGTAATCTGCATCAATACATAGCATTCATAATGAACTATGCTATTAAGTGTCCAGATACAATGACCCTATGGAAAGCTGATTTGTCAGTGCTTTAAAGTCAAACCATTGCAGACATTAGTCTACCCTCTGCAAAATAATGGAATGGTAAAGAAGTTTGATAAGACACTAAAATCCATGCTTAGGAAAGTCGTTGATGCAGATGGTAAACATGGGACCAGTCATTACCCTGCTTACTGTTTACAACAAGGCAGGTGCTATAACCTTCAGATGGGTTTACACAATTTGAACTTGTGTATGGCACAGATCCAAGAGCACTATTTGACATTGCTAAGGAAGATAAGACATATATAGAAGTAAGCTTGCAAGACAGAATAAAGCAGGTAATGCCCCTAGCAAAGCAGCACATACATAAAGCCCAGTAAATCAGCAAATTTATAATAGGAATGCCTGATAGAGAATTTTACTAAGGAAATTACTAGTGCTCTCCATAGAAAACACATTGCAGCCCAAATGGCGGGGAACAATTGAGGTGATGGAATGAATAAATGCAGCTAACATTAAGTTTACAAAGCCATGACAGAGCACAGTAGAGCAAATCTTTCAAATTAATGTGACAATGACTTGGAAGTAAGCAGGGACCTCTGCAAAGAGCTTGCAAGCTCATGTTCCAGTAGGAAGGAGTCTCTATCTAAAGAGCAGCTATAAGAATCCTTGTCAAAACTACAAAGAAAGAAAGAAGTGAGAGGCTTTTTTTAAATAAAGGTGTGATCTTACACATACCCAGGAGAAGTAAATTAATGTTGTTGTTGTTGTTGTTGTCTTTCAGCTTTTCCCAGTTAGGGGTCGCCACAGCAGAACTCCGGTCCACTAATGATTGGCAGTAGATTTTGATGAACGCCGAGGTGCCAGCTCGACATTCAACCTTGAACGAAGGCATGCACATCTACACATGTCTTTCGAATGCCCACCCAACTGCAGGGAGGACATGCAGACTCCACACAGAAGGAACTCCCTGCATTCCAGCTGAGAATCGAACGGGAGAACCTGAAGTAAACGAATATAACATAAAATACACACAACACCTTTATTGAAAGTGAAACTAAGACCTTAGAGAGTACTAGAGTCACAGAAACAATTAGTAAAAGAGAAGTTCAAAGTATACTCAGGTTAGACATGACAGAAGAATCACCAGGTGGATGGTGCAGAGCAGGAATGGTAGTCCATAAGCCTGATGGATGCGCCAAATTCTGCAATGGCTGTACGATACTTAACATCATTTCAAAGTCTGATAGGTACCCCATGCCCAGAACTGATGAGTTAATTGAAAACCTAAGAAAGGCCAGAATTCTAGACAATGACCCTGACAATGGGATACTGGCAGATATTCCTATGCCTCCTCTACCAAAGAACAGACAGCCACTTTAACCCCGATGGCCTCTTTTAGTACACATTGTTACCATTTGACTTGCATCACACCACAGTAACCTTACAGAAACTCACAGATAAAATAGCAAAGCCTCTTCCCACTATGCTACAGCATTCCTGTATGACATGACAATTCATTGTGAGGATAGGGAATCTCACTTACCTGAAATACAGGTTGTGCTAGAATCCATAAGATGAGCGGGCTAGAATGCAAATGCTTACAAAAGTAAACTAGATATGGTGGAAGCTAACTGCTTAAGGAACTTCTAGAAAGAGGGATCAAAAGAGCACAACTAGAAAACCTAGAGGTCATAAAAAACTAGAAAATGGCCTGTACTGTGAAGTGAGAGACATGTGAAGGCTTTTCTTGGTCTAGCTGGGTACTACAGAAAGTCTGTGCCTATTTGTATGAAGCGCCTGCCTGCCTTTTGACAGATTTCACAAAGGGAAAAGCTCTTGTCAAGGTGCAATGGTCTCTTGATGCAGACAGGGCATTTGATTAACTAAAACAGATCATTTGCTCTGAACATGTATTTGTAGCTCCTAATTTTATTAATTAGTTTGCCTTATATACTGATGCATCTGCGTTAGGCTTAAGGGTAGTGATGCTACTCCACAACCTTCACAGTGAAGAACCCCCTATGTGCTATAGCAACAGGAAGCTGACAAATGCAGGAAGATCTTCAGCTACTGAAAGAGAGTTTCTGGCAATAAAGTATGCTTTTTATGTCTTGAAATTCTTTGTTTTTAGGCATGCACTTCACTTTGGTAAAACACCTTCCTTCTTTCCAATGGTTAGGTAGGCAAACAGATGGACATGCAATGTTATGTCAGAGGACATTATCCATTGAACCCTTTTCAATATGCACTATCACACAAACTCATCTTTACTAACAGAGATGCTAACCAACATCTGGATTCCAAAAAGTACAGTTTTGTACCTATCATAAATGTAGATGTTTGAGTGTTCACACTGCTGCAGTCATCACACTTGGGTTATCCTGCCGTCAGGCGGTCCCACAGTCGGCCAGAGTTCCAAAGTCTTGGTCCGGCATCGGTTGCTGTTGCTTCCTCCCTGACGTCAGTGCACCAGGGGGTATATAATATGCATCCGATGCCATTTTCTTCAGTTTTTCTTGCCCCAGATGTCAGGTGCTCCCAAGTGGGTAGGCAATACATATTGCTAATCAAAAATATGCATAAAAAATAAAAATAATACCTTCAGTTACCAGCAAATACACCCCAAAGGTTGTATAGGATAGAAGGGTATAGATAAGTCCAGCTAGTTCAGAGGGGATGGAGGGAGGGTAACCTGGACTGCAGCAGTGTGAACACTCGAACATCTACATTTATGGTAGGTACAAAACTGTACTATGTTCATCGAGTTACACTGCTGCAGTCATCACACTTGGGTTGAATCCCAAAGCTAAGGTTGGGTGGCTGGTCTATAAACAGCTAGGATTGGCTAAGAGGCCCTGCAGAACTGCAGTGGCAAATCCTGCTCTGGATTTAGAGTAAAGAGGCAGGTGGTAATACTTGGTGAAGGTGTGCACTGAACTCCAAGTTGCAGCCTCCAAAATGTCTTTGGTAGGTACTCCTCTGAGAAAGGCTGTTGAAGTGGCTGTTGCCTGGTGGAATGAGGCCTAATGTTATTAGGGACTGGTTTTCCATGCTGCATGTAGCAGTACTGAATACAGTGTCCTATGCATTTGGATATAGTCTGCTTTGAGATAGCCTTGCCTTGTGATCCTGCAGCATATGCTACAAACAGTTGATCAGTTTTCCTGAAAGCTTTTGTTTTGTCCAAGTAGAAGCATAGCTGCCTGTGTATGTCCAAAGTATGCAGAAGTTTCTCCCCTTTATTTTGGGGGTTTGGATAAAAAGTAGGCAAATGGATGGTTTGGTTAAGAGCTGCACTAGATACCACCTTTGGCATGAAGGAAGGGTTTGTCCTTAAAGATACCCTGTCCTGATGAAAAATTATAAACGGTTCCACTGCCATTAATGCCTGTAGCTCTGAGACTCTTCGTGCTGAAGTTATTGCCAGGAGTAGAGTTGTTTTCCATGTAAAAAATTTTAGATCGGCTGTATTGGCTGGCTCAAAAGGTGGTAGGGTCAGTTTTTCCAAAACAAAATTGAGGTCCCAAGTTGGTGTTGGTGCTCTCTGGGGCGGTCTTGTTTTTTTAGCCCCTCTGAGGTACTGCTTTAGCAAGGGATGAGAGAATAAAGGAGGATCCGTGTTGTAATGTGCAGAAATGGCAGAGGCGTGGATCTTAATTGATGAAAAAGATAGGCCTCTGTCCAGCATCTCAGTTAAGTATTGTAAAATCTGAGGAATGCTTGGAACAAGAGGGTCAAGGCTGTGAGCCTGGTTCCAAGCGCAGAATCTCTTCCATTTTTCTGAGTAAGCTTTCCTGGTGCTAGGCCTCCTGGCCTCCAAAATGACATCCATAACAGCTTTAGAGAGAGGTGTTGCCTGTTTGGCTAAAGTATCTGCCATGCAGCCAGGTTTAGGGTTTTGAGCTGACTGTGCAGGATCTGATTGTTTTGTTGAGTCAGAAGGTGTGGAATTTTTGGCAAAATCCATGGTGGGCCTTGAGCCAAGTTCCTTAAGATAGGGTACCAGTGCTGGCGTGGCCAGTCTGGGGCAATCAGGATCATCTGTGTTTTTTCTTGTCTGGCTTTTAGGAGTACCTTTGAAAGGAGAGGCAGTGGTGGGAAGGCATAAACTTTTAGGTTTTTCCAGTTGAACAGAAGAGCATCCACTTTCCATGCTTGTTTGTGATAAGTCCTTGTGCAGAATTTTTGTAGTTGGCAATTCAGAGGGGAAGCAGAAAGATCTATGTCTGGGCATCCCCATTTTTGTGTTATCATGCTGAAGATTTGTGGATTCAATTTCCATTCGTGAGGGTCCATGATATTTCTGCTTAGGTCGTCTGCATGAGTATTATTCTTTCCTGGCAGGAATTGTGCTTGCAGGTGAACTTGGTACGTTAGAGCTGTGTTCCACAAGTTCATGGCTTGCCTGCATAGGGGATAAGAATGTGTGCCCCCTTGTTTGTTTATGTACCACATTACTGTGGTGTTGTCTGTCTTTAGTAGTAGTTGTCCTGGATGTAGTAGGTCCTTGAAAGCTGTTAGGGCATTTTGAACAGCCAACATCTCTTTTTGATTGATGTGAAGATGCATCTGGTCTGTGGTCCACTTGCCCTGAATGCATTTTCCTGCCATGTGTGCTACCCAGGCGTAATCCAAAGCATCTGTTGTTAGGGTTTGCCTGGCTGTGGGTTGGGTAAAAGGCTGACCCTTGTTTAGATGACATGCCTGTTGTAGGCAGGGAATAATTGGAATTTCTGCTTCTAGACTGTGAGAATGTTGAGTCCAAACACTTTTTAGGTACCATTGTAATTTCCTCATATGCAGTTTGGCATATCGTATTAGTAGAATGCAGGATGCCATGAATCCCAGGGCCTGCAGAATTTTTCTTGCAGGGAGATGGGACATTTTTGCCAGTAGTTGAAAATATTGAGTTAGTTGCACTTGTTTGTCTGGCGTGAGGTAAGCCATCTGGGCCATTGTATTTAAGCTGGCATCCAGGAATGTAATCTGTTGTGAGGGCACTAGTTTTGACTTCTTTTTGTTTACTGTGTACCCTAGAGAAATTAGCAACTTTTTCACAAATGCCAGATGCTGTAGAAGAACGTCCTTTGTCTCTGCTTGAATGAGGCAGTCGTCCAGGTATGGATATATTTGAATTCCTTTTTGTCTGCAAAATGCAATTACTGGTGCCAGGCATTTTGTGAATACTCTGGGCACAGAAGATAAGCCAAAGGGCAGTGCAGAGAATTGGTAGTGCATTGTACCAGCTTTGAATCTGAGGTATCTTCTGCAATTTTGTCTGATAGGAACATGCAGGTATGCCTCTTTGAGGTCCAGAGTAACCAGTCAAGCCTTCTTGTCCAGCATGGGTAGAAACTGCTGTAATGTCAGCATTTTGAATTTCGGAATATCCAGGTACGTATTCAGAATTGAAAGGTCAGTATAGGCCTCCAGGCTTTGTCCTTTCTGGGGACCAGGAAGAGTCTTGAGTAAAATCCTTGTCCTTGTTCCTGTTGTGGTACTTTTTGTATAGCTCTCATGTCCATGAGGGCTGAAATTTGTTTTTGTGCCTCTGCCCATTGCTTTTGTGGCAGGTCTGGCATTCCTTTTAGCTTTGGTAAAGTATGAAAGTGGAATCTGTAACCTTGAGGTACAATATTCAGGACCCATTTGTCTTGGATGATTGTTTGCCAGTTTTGAGAAAAAAGTGCTAGTTTTCCGCCTAAGGGGGCTTCCAAAAGGGACGTGCTTGGCGTACGCAAAGTAAAGTCACTGTGACTGTTTCCTGTAAGGTTGAGACTTCTCCTCACCTCCTTTTGGGGTTGAGGTGCCCCACTGTCATTGTCTGTTTGAGCCCTGGGGCTGAGATCTGCCTCTTGGGCGTCTGTATCTGCCTCTCTGTGGCCTGTCTGACATTGGAAAGGACCAATTTTTTGTTGGCCAATTTCTGCTGAACCGAGGTGGCTGTACCTGTAAGAAATCCTTGACTGTTTGCATAGATTTAGCTTTATCCTCCATTTTCTTTAACACCTCTTCTGCCTTAACACCAAACAAGGTATCATGCTGTAAAGGCGCATCCAATAATTTTGCCTTAACATGATCAGGTAAACTCTGTTCTTTTAACCAAGCATGTCTTCGAATAACAGAACATGTAAATGTGGCTCTACAAGAGGCCTCTAAAGAATCAAAACCACATTGCAGAGTATGTTTTCCCACCTGTTCAACTGCATGCAATAAATCCTGCATTTCTTTACAATAAGGAGCTTCTGAGCTAGCAAGCATTTTCTGTTTTAACTGAGCCATTAAAAATTGTTGGTACTTAAGCATGTGAAACTGGCAATTTAAAGCTCTTACTGCTAAAGTTGCAGACGTGTATATTTTCTTCCCCCATCTATCCAGAGCTCTGGAATCTCTGTCAGAGGGTACTGGATTTTTTTCAATGGAAGCCTTAACCCCTTTTGGACTCTGGGAAATAGTTTCTGGATCAGCAGAAGGGTTTTTGTAAAGGAACTTGTGAGAGTCAGGGACTATATAATACCTATCTGGCTTGGCTGGAGCAGGGGGCAAAGAGTCAGGAGATACGCTGGATTCAGAGAACACATCATCCACAATGTCTAGCACAGGTGGAATAGCCAGGGGCCTGTGCTGAGGCAATAAGAGGAAATCCCTGAGCCTTTTCTTGGATTCTGAGTAATCCTGACTTTCCCAATGGAAATGTTCCCTCATGGTATGTAAAGTTTCCCCAAAAGAATAATCCTCAGGAGGAGAGGCTGAAGGGATAGATTCCTCAGCATCAGAGTCCTCATAGGGGGGTAAAGAGTATCCCTGGTCTGAAGAGGAATCAGAGGAAATGGAAACCTGATCAGAGGAGTCATAGTCTGTATCCTGCCTAGGCCTTTTCTCAGGAGGGGGATGGGAACCCCTGATTAGAGTAATGAGGTCTTTGGCCATTTTAAGCATCTGTTTCTTAGGCATGGAGGACTGTCCAGGTGAATGCTGTACTTGTTTCTTTGTCTTTAATGGTACCTTTGTTTTGGCTGTTGTTTTAATGGTAAGTTGTGAAGGTCTTAAAACACCCTCAGAAGCCGATGCCTACTCAGTGGCTCCGGACCCATCTGAGGGATTAGTTTCCGTAGGCCCAATACCTTGAGTTTCCAGAGGCCTAGATGTCTCCACATGGGAGCCGGAAGCGGCCTGTGGCTCTGAGGTAGCCAGTGTCAGGGGCTGCAAAAGCACCTCAATGAGAACCGGCGAACCGGCGACTGGCCTAGAAGAGGTTTCGTCATCGGTTTTGGACCTCGGATGCCTGTCTTTATCCTTGTCTTTGCTTTTTTTCGGTATTGAGGTCGTCGGCTGATCTGACGGCATGGTATAATTGAACATTCGGCCAAAGTAGTGTAAAGCAAAATCAAAACGTCTTTTTATAGTGCGTTTGTTGAATCTAGCACAAAACCTACAACTAGTGACATCGTGATCAGGGCCTAGGCATGGAATACAGTAAGAGTGGAAGTCCTTATGAGGTATTTGCTTCCCACAAGAAATACAATTATTAACTTTTTCTGACATCGGTCTAAGGCAAGAAAAAGGTTTCCCCAACGGGGTACTTAGCTGTATTAAAGACTTCGGATCTGAAATTCGACTTCAAAAATCTCAGGAGTCGGCCGACTGGCACTTGCGAACTGCTTCTGCTTCAGGCACTGCGCGGCAAGAAAGACTGGAGAAAATGGCATTGGATGCATATTATATACCCCTGGCACACTGATGTCAGGGAAGAAGCGACAGCAACCGACGCTGGACCAAGACTTTGGAACTCTAGCCAACTGCGGGACCACCTGATGGTAGGATAACCCAAGTGTGATGAATGCAGCAGTGTAACATGATGAACATCCCTGTTTTGTGCTGGGAGCAGGGTGGTTGTAACATGGTTATGGGCAATGTTATGTGCCTTTTAATTTATACTCAGACTATATACAGCAGTACAGAGAGTGTGAGAACATTTTCACTGCAATTAGGTAGATCACAAGGTCTTAATTGTCATAAAAAGGGCATAGCCTTGACATCTAAAATCTAGAAGCTATTTCCTCCCTTGCAGGGTTGTCTGAACGAAGGCATGGAAGCACAGAGTGAGTGGCCACTAAGAGCTAAGCTGTGGTGTATAACCTGTGAGGACTGTGGCAGTGAAACTTGTGGAAATATTTACTTGAAGGGTGGCAAGCTAGGCCTGGGAGAAGCCTGCAGCCTTGAACTTTTACTTTCAAGACAGCCTGTGCCCTGCATGGGCTGCACGGACTAAATACTGTTTTGAGAAGTAACTAAATTACTGTTCACTTTATGTGACTCTGCATAACCACATGGACATATATTTTGGTTTGTTCACATACTGAATAAACCTTTGATAGGATGATAAGAAGTTGCTACCTATTGGCCCTGAGGCCCTTATAAGCCTAGCCAAGAGTTTAGCCCATGCATAGACAAATCAGCACCCGATGCCCCTGTCCAGCAAGGACACGGGTGGAATCCCAGGGATGTATTTTCTATTTCCCATCCAGATATCCAGATTGCGCTTAAAAAGGGGTAAAGAGGTACTCTGCTTGACATGGAAATTGAGTCTATTCCATATATGGGGAAGCCTCTGGGACACAAATCTGTCCTGCCAGCAAGTCCTATTAATGTCACAGACCATGTTGAGGCCATGTGTGTAGGTTACTCAAGAAGAGTTTGACTTGCGTATATGCAGCAGTCAGATCAAGGCGGTGTCCAAGATTGCCTTGTATGCCAGACAGAGGTCACCTCTGAGGAGTCTGTATGAAACAGAGCAGAGGAATAGGGCTTTTAGCCTATCTGTGTATGTTAGATTTCTGAGGCCCTGGATTCTCCTGGTGAGGAACCTCTGTGGTCTCTCTAGCTGCTGCATGTGTTTTGCGAGGTACATGCCAAATGGGGTGCTGTACTCAATAATGGGCCTTATAAGGGAAGAATACAGAGATGTTATGACCTCCTTGTCCCTGGATGAGATACCCTTACTTATGAGGTGGGCCATGTAGAAAGCTTTCCGTACAATGGAAGCAACATGGTGGCCAAAAGTCAGGCTGCTATCAATCTGGGTGCCCAAATCCCTCACAACTGACTACATGCTTAGAACATTGTTATTAATGTGATAATTTATGGGGACATCTCTCTCTCCCCAAAGGGGATGATGATGCATTTTTTGTATTCAGCTTGAGGACATATTTTTGGCACCAGTCATTTGTTTGGGTGAGACCCTCTTGGATGATGTCCACGTCACTAGGGGAATTGATAACAGCTTCCAACTTGCAGTCATATGCAAACTTGTTCAGCCATAGCCCACTGATTTTGGCCTGTACCTCAGAAAAGTATATCCCAAATAACAGAGGCCCCAAGACCGAACCCTGGGGTACGCCACTCAATACGGGTCTGCTGCTTGAGGTGGCTACCCCTATTTTGACTAGGTAGGTTCTATCAGTTGGCTATCCATCTGGTAACATATGGACTGATGTCTAGTTGAGAGAGTTTATCTATTATGCCCGAGTGGGGAATAGTGTTGAAGGCTTTGGCCAGGTCAAGGTAGGCAGTGTGCACTGTCTTCTCCTCATCCATGGCTTTGGTGACTGTCTCAAAAAAGTCAACCAAATTTAAGACATGGCCTCCCCTTGATGAAGACAAACTGTGTGGGATCAACTGTTTGGAGGTTTCCAATGTCCTTGTTAATGATGTCCATGATAATCCATTCCCTGGCCTTGCAGATCAGGCTAGTTAGGCTGATGGGTCTATAATTTCTGGGATCAGTGGATGCTCCACCTTTGTGTAAAGGATTGACAGTGACTGTCCTCCACTCAGCTGAACAATGCCGGTACTCAGGCTTTGGTTGAATAGGGAGCCTAATACTGCTGCAAGTTCCTGCCTGAGTTCATGTAGGATGCAGTCTGGGATGTTATCCAGTCCCATGGAGCCTGTATTTTTTTTGCCTTTGAGACAGCAGTGATGACCTGATCCTTAGATTTAAGGGGACGGGAGCAAGTACTGGGAATGTCCTGATTTACTGATGGGGGGACAGAGGGGTGACATTTTTGCTGAATCTCCGCCCGCAAGTTTGCTATATCTATGGCATTTGTATATGCAGTGTCCTTGACCACCAGTTCTGAACAAATCTGGGTGCTACCTTTGAGATTATAGACATATGTGAAGAAGACCTTATGATTGTCTCTAGCAGATGTGGCCAATTTGGACTCGAAGTTTGCTTTGGAGGATTTCCCTAGTGCCCTTATTTGCTTGTTTAGGTTAAGGAGAGATTGCTTCCAATTGGGCACCTGCTCCTTCTTGGTCCTGGACAGCAATTGTTTTCTTTTGTATAGAGTTTATTTATTGCAGATGTCCACCAGACAGGTTTATTCTTCCTTGCGGAGGATGATTTAGTCCTGTCAGGTATTCCTGATTCCATGCATCTATATCAGTGTTCGTATAATAATTTGGTATAGGTTTGAATACTGGTGCCAGTTCCTAGAGAGGGGGAGGGGGCTGTGAAGCTGTTTATACCATCCCTCAGGAGGCTGTAATCAGCTTTGGAGAAGTTTTTTTGATTGACCCTAGCTAGAGGGAGGTCGGGGAGATGGTAACTTCGAACATGACAGCTTTATTGTCAGATCTTACAAGAGAGGATGATACTGCAGGGATGCTGCAGTGGTTACTTATGCTGGCTAATACCAAGTCCAAGATATTATTACCTCTTGTAGGGGTATTGACTAGCTGTTACAAAGCATTTGCATTGACAAAATTGAGGAATCTCTGGGCATTTGCATTCTGGCAAGAGTAGTTCTTCCAGTCAATGTTTGGGTAGTTAAAGTCACCCAGGATCAGGGTAAAAGTTTGAATCTTGATAGATTCAAAGAGGTCTAGATAGGCAGTTTGGGCATCTTGGGTCAGATTTGGGGGCCAGTAGCTAGCTATGATTTGTATAGGGGGTCTTGTCAATAGTTAACTGCACCTGGAGTGTCTCCTGTGCGTCATGCTGTTTGACCAGCCTGGAGGTGTGTGTGTCTTCAATATATATTGAAACTCCACCTCCTTTGGCTTTACTACCCACAGTTTCAGTTCTGAATGTATAATACGATGAGTAACCTGGTAAGGCTGGGGTGCTCTCCACAGCTTTGAACCAGGTTTCTGTGACTGCACAGATACCAGCATATATATATATATATATATATATATATATATATATATATATATATATGTATATATTCCTGCTTCCAATGTCTTTTTGGACTTACAGTATGTACAGAGCTTATATTGAATGGCAAAAGCCAAAGAATGTATCGAATTTTTTTTTAACATCATCACTACTCACTGAGTTTTATAGTCATTTTTACATTATCTTCACTTTAAAATGAAGAAAAATCACAAGTTTTAAACTTATACTTCTGCTATTTTTTCCTTAACAGCACATCTTTATTTTATGATTAATATGATTGTTGAATAACAGTTATTGTGTTGATGGCAGACAAATAAGTAGCCCTACAGAGTTTATAGTGAATGGACACATTTCAAAAATCACATGGGAAAAACAATAGCATTTTAAATAAAATAAAATCTATTCTCTATTTGCATTTTTCTTCTGTCTGAAGAAACCATTCAAGTATTACAATCTTGCCGTTATTCTATTATTTATATTTGTTGGTTTGTATTAAGAGTTATCAGCTGCAGAATGTTTATAGTAATGGAAAAATGCAAAAAATTACAAAGAAAACTGAAGATATTTCTAAATTAAAGAAAAGTGCTGCTTTTCCATTTGTGCTTTTGTTGCTCTAACCTAAAAAGCTCAGTGATGTTCTTATGCTATTGTTTTATTGTATTATTTCTAAACTACAATTTAAATTTAAATAAGAACTTCAAAATTTTAGAATTACACAAATAATGTGCATAAAACAATTGACATATTGTTCTCTCTACATATATTCCAAAAATAAAATGTTTTTAAAACTGTGATTCTATCTGAAATTCACTCATTGGTTGCATTGACTTGGGCTGTACACATTTCAGCTGAGTTGAATATAAGTTGCACTTATAAAATTCTAGGTAAAAAAAGTCTAGTAAAAGTTAACGCAAACATTGCTGGGGATATCCATTTCACTCTGCCATGCTGTGATTACCATGATGCAAGTGTGCGAGCATAAACACAAATGGGGGAAGGTGTAACAGGTCCGCACTGGGCGAGCGTACACATCAGCCACTAGGAAATAAATCAGACATATGCAGTAAAAAAGAGGGGAAAAACTGGTTGGATGACTGCTTTTCTATGATTAGCCTGAGCTTTAGGAGAATGCATACAACATGACAGTGGTTGTGAGAGACAGTCAGCAGGTCACAGCCTTAAACTGGCAATGGGGGGATACGAACCTACGCCTCCAGAGAGACTGAAGCCTAAATCCACTCAGCTGACAAGGAGGGAAACGAACATACAAAAGAGGCAAAAATATTGCTGTTTCAGGCACTGTTTATTGTGAGCACTGCTGAAAAAATATCTGGCCTCCTGTACACAAATATTTCTAGAAACATTTGAAAAAGAAAAGCATCAATGGAGAAAGAAGCACATCTAGTTCTCTTGGTGTTTCAGGCAGAAATGATGGATGGGTAAGCAATTACACCATTTGTAACTAATCAAATGTCACTCCTTATGAAACAGATTAACATGTCGTTGACTAGATTCCACAGTATTAAGCGTTATAATGGCAGGAGCTACTGCATGCCAATCAGTAGCATCCTGGATTCAGATTAAAATTGCTTATATTAGTCTATCAGTAGTTATTGTACTGGTATGTTTATTATATTAACGAAACATTTGATCATAAATGAACTGAGTGTGGGGACTTTTTTAGAAATATACATTTAACATTTTTAAAATAAAACAGAATGCGATTCTTACTAATGTTATTAACCAGTAAATCAGCAGTGCTACCTGGTGATAAGAAAAAAAAGAACCCAATAACAATGGTCAGTTTTAATACCACCAGCGCTATTTTAACAACTATCCTGAAGATTCACTAAAGAGCCTAGCATGCGCCATATGACTTGTGCAAAAATGGTCATCATCATCATCAGCCCCCTTTTTCCCATTTTTTCTACATGGGGTCAGGATATCGTGCTGTCTCCAACTCTCTCGATTCAGTACCACACTCTTGCCTTCTTCAACACTCTTGCCTGACTGTCACAGATCTTCTTTCACACAATCCATCCACCTTTTTGCTGGATGTCCTCACTTCCTCTTACTTTCCTCCTGTCTGTCCCAAATCTTCCTCACCAGATTGTCTTCTGCCTTTCTACACATGTGCCACAATCACTGTAATCTGTTCTCTTTGATCTTTTCTGCAATTGGTACTACTTTGGCTTTTGCTCTTATGTCCTCATTTCTTTGTCTGGCCCATAGTGTGCATCCTACCACCTTTCTCAGACACTTCATTTCCATCACCTCTAGCTCCTTCAGCTGTTCTGCCTTTACTGCCCAGGTTTCTATACCATACAGTAGTACTGGTCACACCACTGTCTTACACCTTACTTTTCAGCTTCTTTTGCATTCTTCTGTCATAGACTACACCTGATACTCTATGCCAGTTGGCTGCAGCCCCTCTGATTCTAGCTTCAACCTCTTCATTCAGACTACCCTTCTCCTCAACCATCCCTCCCAGATACTTGAAGCTGTTTACCTGTTCCACTATCTTCCCTTTTATCTCTGTTCTCAGCTTCTTCTGATTTCCCCAATTTGCTGCCATTACCACAGTCTTGTCTGTGCTTAGTTTCATCCCACGTGCCTTCAGATTTGCATTCCATTCTCCTATCCTTTGCTGAAGTTCTAGCTCAGAGTCTGCCTGTACTGCCATGCTAATCTGTCCCCTCCAACCTGTTTGCTAATGCAGTCCATCACCAGTATAAATAGCAGTGGGCTCAGAGCTGAACCCTGGTATACACCCATTCCCACTGGGAACCCCTATGTGAAGCAAAACACTGATCGTACTTGAGTCACTGGGTCCTTGTACATAGCCTGCAATAATTCTACCAATGTTTCTGTGACTTCAAACCACCACAGTACTGCCCAGATCAGCTTTCTTGGGACCTTGTCTTATGCTTTTGCCAAGTCTAGGAATGCCTACTTGGACTCTCCTCCATACCGCTCACCAAGTGGGGTCTTAAAAGTTCATGTTTCAAATGAAATTCATTGTAAATAGAAATTAATTATATTAATTCATTAAAATATCTTCTTTATAAGTAAAACCTAGTTGAAATTGTTAGTAAGCTCTCCTAATCTCTAGCCTCTTCTCAAGTATCTGTCTCAATACAAACATTGGGTCAATTGTGCTGCATTCTCATCTGAATCTGAACTGCTCATCTCCCCTCTTACATTGTACTACTCCTGCATATCCGTTTATCAATCATCCTCTCCAGAACTTTTCTCCAGAACTTTCATGCAGTGTGGTAGGAGTTTGATGCCTCTGTACTGCTCACAATTGTGGATGTCTACTTTGTTCTTGTACACTGGCATGAGGATGCTTATTCTTCAGTCATCTGGGCTACACCTTTCTCTCCACATTGCTATTAGTACCCACAGTTGCCATTTCTCCCCTTTATCACATAGCATCTTTATCATATCTGCTGTGACCTTATCTGAGCCTGCTGCATTTCCTGTCTTCATCTTCCTTAGTGCTGTTCTTACTTCTTCTAAGGTGGACTCCTCTTCTTCTGTCATCGTAAGCTGTTTCTGTGGGATTCCAGCTTCTGTGGGGTTTTCTTCATTCAGAAGCTGCTGGAAATACTCCTTCCATCTGCCTTTGATGTCCTGTAGACTGGTGTGCAGGTTGTTGCTGGCATCCCTTATGAAGGGTGTCTGACTATCTTCTTTATCTTTCTGTCTTTGCCTTGCAACCTGATATAGTTTCTTTGCGCTACTTACTGAGTCAATTTCCAGAGGTTGGTAGAGTGCCTCTGAGTGCCTCCAATGCCCTTTTCTTTGCTACTGCAACTTCTTTCATAGCTTCTTTGTTAGACAACCAGTATTCCTTCCTAGCCTGGTCAGTCTTTTCTATCTCCCATTTCTTCCTGCACTCCTTCATTCTTTTGATGATTTCCTAGACTTCTGCATTCCACCACCAGCTTTCCTCATGTACCTTATTTCCATACCTGGCTCGGCCCCATAGCTGTAGTCTTAACACATGCTGTTTTTAGGAGCTGCCACTCTTCTTCAACTCCACATATCTCCTCCTCTTCTTGGGATGCTAGAGCCCTGAGTAATTCCTTGAACTGCTGTACTTTCTCTCCAGTCACAGGTCTTCAGCCTGGTCTCTGATGGTCTTAGAGCCTTCTCTAACCACTGCTTGTAGCTGATTGTGGCAACTAGTGGTTTATGCTGTGGGCCAACTTGCAATCATGGATTCTACAACAGCACATTTTCCTTACTTGGAGGAAGTCTACCTGAGTTGCATATTGGCTACTCTTGTACATGATCTTGTGACTGTCTCTCTTTCTAAACCACGTGTTGGCTACTATCAAGCCATTTGCCAGACAGAAGTCTAGAATGGCTTCTCCTTCTTTATTCCTGTTGCCCCCCCACCCCACCCAGTCCTCATATCCTGTTCCTATATGTGCATTCAGGTCATCCATTATCAACACCAATTCATGTTGTCCTGCTTTATGCTGACTGAATGCACTCTTTTCCTCACTATCACAACACTGCTGTGGGGCATATGCTGAGATTATGAATACTGCCCTATCATTACACTGGAGTCTGATTGCCATGTGTCTGTTATTAATTCTGATGATATCCCTGACTGCCTTCTGAAGCCTCTTCTACATAATTTCTAGCCTGTCCGGATCCCAAGCCAAGTGGCTTTGCTGCACTGCCCTTCCATCTTGTCTGTTGGATGCATAGGATGTCTAGCCTCCTCTGTATCATCATGTCATTCACTTCCATGTTGCATCCTGTCAGTGAACCTACATTAAGACAAGAAATTCTCAGTTCATGTTTGGCAGGTTTATTGATTTTACATCCAGCTTTCGCTCAACACCCAGGCTGGGCAACTAGACACCAGCCAGCCAGTAACTTATTGACCCACAGCTGTATGGCTGGCACACACTGGCCAATAGGGGCACATATACCCCTCCCACCATTAGCAAGGGTCCCTGGGGTGGGTCAGAGTAGGCCAGTTCCTCAACCCATTTTGGCGACATTAGTCAACATGACCGAATCACTTAGAGCCATATTTTACACCATCAAGTGGCTAGCCCTGCCAGAGCATGCAGTCTGTGATCCATGTTCTCCTATCTTGAGGATACCGCGCACCACAGTAGATGTCCAAAGCGGTTGGTCTGTGCAACTCTCCCTCCTATAGGGCACCATGTAGAGTCTGTGCTGCTGCCCACAGATCCATTCATTGGTGAGTTTGAGATCAAAACACTCGACATGTTTTTCAGGCATGGGAGAAACATCACGGAGACACAGGGAGAAAATGCAAACTCCAAACAAGCATTGGTTGGAGGTCTGGATCAAACCTTGTATCTTGTGCATGGGAGGCAAAGACCTTAACCATTAAGCCATCTGGTCCTTCTCCCATTATTCTGCAATTCAGAGACATGCTTGCAGCAAAGAGGAAATACCCCATTCTCAGCTAACTTGTAGGTTTCTAAATCACAGTTAACTATCCCAGTCTACAGCTGATCTGCATGTTGTGGTAGTTAAATGCTCCAGTTGGACTGTGTACATGTCATAGATTAAGTGCTGTTAGGGCATAGAGGTTTAGTTTACTCATTGGTGGCTAGTAGTTCCACCCCATCTCCTGATCCCATTAGTGTTGTCAGTGTCGTTCAGTATGAGAAATCTGCTTTCCTGGTGGTTAGTGGTTTTCCCAACCCCCATTCCCCATAGTGTTAAGGTGCCATTATGATCTAGGAGTAGTCTGATCTTATAGCTAGTGGTTCCCCTATCTTCCCATCCCCATGCCATTAAGGCACAAGAATAATCTACCCTGGTTCCTTGTGTCCTCCCCACCAAATATTGCAGATTATGTTTGTTAGTCCTATGAGTGTATGGAGGTTTGACAGTCACACCACCCAGCCCACACAGACATACACACACACACACACACACGCACACACACACACACACACACACACACACACACACACACACACACACACACACACACACACACACACACACACATGCACGCACACAAAACCCCCAATACACAACCGTTTCATTCACACACTCATCCAATCTCATATACAGACACACACACAGCCCCCCCAGAACCCAGTGTTAGTCACACATTCATTCATTCTGCACATGCACACACACACACACACACACACACACACACACACACACACACACACACACACACACACACACACACACACACACACACACTGTCATACATATAACCACCTTATCCCCTCACTAATCCCCTTACACTATGTCCCACACAAACAGACAAACACACACACACACAGATGCACACACACACACACACACACACACACACACACACACACACACACACACACACACACACACACACACACACACACACACACACACACACACACACACATATTTGCATACCCTTCACATACATAAGCATCTCCCAGTCCTACTCTACTACTAATATCCCCAGTGCTTATCTCTTTCATAATGGTTGAACATGGCCCTTAGGTTGTATTCACTACTGTAATGTGGTAGGGCCCACCATACTGATTTGCATGTCTGAGTGATTTTATGAATTGCTAGGCACATAGATGCCTTCCTGGAAGCAGTTCCAGGATTGAATGTACATGGCTAATTAGCATACGCCATTCTCCTAGACAGCCTCATTTTCATGTGGCTTGGACTCAGAGATAGCTCAATATGTTGATGTGTGTCTTTGAGCTACAGCACCATGTTTGGGCTGTTTCTGAATTCCAAAAGCTTACAAATTCCTCCAACAGTTAGAAGACAAAATATTTTTAAGGTTTGTACAGTATTAGTTCAGACATATTCAGTCACGAGACATGTTATAAAACAATTTAAACATATACCATTTGTAAAAAAAAAAGCTACATTTTAATGTTTTATTTTTACTTGCTGGTAGGTGACCTGTACCACTAGGTAAGTGGCAGACTAAATGTAACTTGGGTCAAGCATGGGACCATTCTTAAATGCATGTTATTATTTTTTTGGGGGGATCACCTTCCTGATTGTTTTAAACATATACTTATCAGTTTTAAATTACATTTATTGATCAATAAATAATGTATTGTCTTAATTAGCATTTTTTTGTATTTTATAAATCCTTATTGAATTATCCTGTTGTAAAGTGTAACATGAGGACACATACATTAATAGAAAGAAAACAAAGTATAATAAAATTTCCATTGTTTTATTCATGCAGAATACATTTTATATTTAACAATTTTCATTCCTTTAAGTATTACTAAACTTGCTCAGTGACTGCCTTCTCTTAAACATCACTTCTCCACTTCCTGAACATTTATCTGCATGTATTGTTCCCACAAATTGCATTTCTATGCAATTTGCTTCTTCCCTTTTCTAAAGATCTCACCTCCGCTTCTTTTATCTCCTGTACAATATTCAATACTTCTGTTTCAGCTGGTTAAGATTTTAATTTCCATTTTCTAGTGATTCCTGTATTGGCAGCCAGTTGCATTAAACATAGTAAGGCCTTACTATGTCTCAGTAATTCAGACCTTACTTTCCACCACAAAGGAATCATTTACTTAGTTGCAATGATTTGCTTTGTCAACATTTCTGACAAACTGCTCTGTAATGAATTTTTGAAACCTGCCAACTCTAAACATTCCCCAAAAAATTTGTTCCCAATTACATCTCTCTTTCCCATCACAGCTCCAGTATTTGCTATCAACCTACAGAAAAATTCTCAGAAGTCTGCTTGAGGTAGTAAATCCCTAAGCAATCACCTCCATGCAAAAATGCTGAACTTTCTAAATGTTTTGCATACTTGAGAGCCACACAAAAGCTCTCCAGATGTTAATTTGTAAATTGCCTTTAAATTCTCTTTTCCAAATCTTTTTAACCTCCTCTAATTGATTTTTGATTCCATTAGAAATGCTACCAGATCTGGTCTTTTACTAAACACTCCCATTTCTGTTTCTTCTAACCTGTATTCCAGTCTTCTATTTAGACTCATCCCTCTCTGTTACCTTGCCTTCCCTAATTATTTTTTCTCAGTGCATTGGTTTCTTTGCTAATTTACTGCAGTAAATTCCAATGCATTCTTGCCTAGTTGATATCCCCTACTTGCAATCATCCCTAAGGGTAAATATATTTTCTGTCCATTTCTATGCTAGCTTAGTTCTTAAAATATTTCTCCAAATTTACCAATATAATATTCTTCATGGTTTTTGTTATTCTCCTTAAGGACCTGCATCCAAAATCTTCATTTTTCATTATTTTAACTCCCCTATCATCATCATCCTTTTCACTTTGATTTACAACCTTCCTCTGTTATGTATTTGAGCCTTAACTGCAGCCCTCAAAAGTTGCTACCAAGTAGATTTCATCAACTCTTTATTAATTATCATCTACTGCTTCTCCATTGGTTGATAAAAGTATGCCTGACCTGTATATAAAACTAAATGGACTAAACACATTTTCACTGCTCACATTTTGCTATCCATAAAGAGCTTACAGCATCTCAGTTTTTATATTACCTTTCGTTTAGACTCTGAACACACATCTTTAGCTGTCATAACAGAATCCTTTTATACATCTAAATGCTTCAACTTATCAAGTCTCCATAAATATGGGTATTGCTGAACCAAGTCATATATACAGGTACATAGTTAATTGCTATCACTTTGTTTTATCTTCATTTATTTTATATCTCAAAAAGATTTAAAAGTGTCACAAAATGTTCCACAGCACTGAGATGTCCTTTTCTGGATTTATCAAGTAAAAAAAATATCATTGGCAAATAAAGATAACTTTTTTTGATTACCATACCAGTTATATACTTGAATTTGGTAATCTCTTATTTTCTTTGACAATGTCTGAACATATAAAGCAAATAAAGTAGAAAATGGATGTCCCTGCCTAAGTCCTCTGGTTAAAAACATCTTGTCGTAGAGGAACTCTCCTGCTTTAATTATTGCCTCCAACTCTTCATATATCCTCATTCATCACATTGTTCTATCAGGGATAACAAATCCTATTTCTGCTCTACTAATACTATCCCAGATGACTCTATCAAATGCTTTCTCTTCATCAGAAGCAACTGACAATATTGTCATTTTCTTATAATCTACTTCCATCACCATTGTACTGTCAGTGTTGTCAAATGTTCATCTCCACTGCACAAGGTCATATTGATTCATATCAATCATTTTTGGTACACCTTTGACATTCTGATGACTAGTATAAACATAAGCACTTTATAATCATGTTTAAAATTGAAATGTGTCTATATGAAGATGTATATGAGTGGGTCCTAATCATCTTTGGTTAATATAACCACCAAAGCTTTCTTCCAAGATGATATTATTTTACTCCATTTAAGATAAAGATAAGATTGTTAAATGACATCTTCCATAACTTTATCAATTTCTTCCCTCCTGATGTTCAAGTTTCCACAGAAATACCACGTGTTCCTGAAAACTTTTTTGTTGATTGATTATACATCACAATTTTATCACATCTCTCCCTAACTTAGCTATTAATTGTTGAGCCTCACCTTCCTCTAATCTTGGCATAAGACATCCATCAATGCTTCCTGTTCTGCTCTTATTTTATTTTGCTTTATACAAATGTTCATAAAATTTGCAAAATTCCTCTAATATCTCTGTTGGATCTTTGGTTATTTTTCTTGTCATAGAATCTTTACATCTAGTGTCACCCCTTTTGTACTTTCTGTCATTATACTAAACACTTTGAGGTCTGGAGTTGTTATAAAAATAGTTGTTTAACAATAAACTTTTAAACTCTTACTTATTTTTCATTTATCACTCTGGAGCTGGTCCTATACTTGTATGAGATTCTACTTATCCTGCATACTTTAACCAATTTCAGGCCCTCTGAATACTTTCTACCACTTCTTTCCAATATTTCTTTCTTTCTTATTTCTGCCATGTTTTAAATTTAATTTACATTTTATCCCACTCACCAGCAATCTCCTCTGACTAATGTCTGTCTGTTCCAATAACTTATGAATAATTTCTAACACCCATTCCTTAAATTCCTCTGATTTTAACATATAAATAGGAAAGCACTATAAGCTCATTTTTACTTCCATTACCCTACATCTTTATCTTATTTTTCTGGTACCTGATCTGAAATAGGAATTGGATGTGGGTCACATCTTTGAACCAAATATACATGCTCCTGTGAAGTATAATTTCCATCTCATATAAATTCTGCTTGAGTTACTGATACTGAATTCAGATCTTCTATAACCAAATATTTTTGTACTTTTTTAATCTATCTGCTTTTGGTATATTCCTTTCTTGGTCACCCTGATATATCCTCACTGTTAAAAATCAGGTTCCAGTCCCCACCAATAAATAATATTCCCTGCTGAATGCCTATTTCTTCTCCTAAACTAATATTCCACTCCATGGTAGTAGTTTTGCTTGAAATATAAATACATGGCAGTGAAATCCTCCTCTCCTGCCCATAACTCCTTACTGCCACATATCTACCATTATTGCCTTTTTACTTCTTCTGGCACTATTGGAGCCCCTCTTACAATCAGTATTATTAGTCCTCTTTTCCTTTGTCCCTGATATTTTGTCAAATGTCTACCCTGAAACCCTTTCTGTGTCAAATTCACATGTTTACTTCTATCCAAATCTGCCTCCAACAACATTTTAATATAATTTCATACACTTTGCTTTTTGTCTATAATTATAATCACATATACTTTCCATAATAATACTGACAGAGCTGTTATTATGAAAAAGCTATCCTTCATTATAAATGGCAGTTCTTTTGAGTGTTTATTTCCAACATGTAGCTTACATGCACACAAAAATATTTTCTAGGCTTATTTGTTATGCTGTTACTTTTTTATCATCTCAGTTTCAGCCCATATAACATTTTTAAGAATTTTTCCATCAATGAAAACACTAAAAAAACTTAAATGGATTTTTGGGGTCTATAGTACAACATCGAAAGCACAGATCAGTGAACACCTGTTCACCAACCAATAAACAGCGAAGTGTCACTTCCATGAATGACTACTACAACGAATGTTTTCCTAGGGGAAAGAAATTGCTTTCCCATAGTCGTGTATTTGCCTGTTCCCCACTGTAGTGCTATCTCAGAGTTGGTATATTCAGTTAGGTGGAGTGTGGGGGGCACAGACCCCCACATTGGGGGGTGTGGGGGCAAAGCAATTTCTCCCCTAGGCCATTCATGGAAATGACACTTCATTCTTTATTGGTCAGCAAACAGGTATTTGCTGACCTGTGATTTCGATGTCATAATATATACCCAATTTTCAGAACCCCGTCCCCTTTTAACTTAAAAAAAAACCACATAACTATATACATTTTCAACAAAACGTTAGGAGCAATTACCTCAAATTGATGGCTGCACCAACAGGCATTGCTTATTTTAAAATTAAGGTTGTTCATGCAAAAGCATTTGTTAGCATCTGTGTTTCCACTTATGCTGTTTGCTATCTGTTCTTTTCATATCTCTTTTCCCCTCCCAGATGTGAAACTGCTTGTATGCTTTCAGTAAACATTAATTTTTAGATCTAAGAAAACATTTAATAGCTAACTTTAACTAAGTAGATTAAATTGTGCACTGTTACATTAAATGAAGTAAAGTACCAACATTGCTTGGGAAGCAACTATTTGTATCATTTATTCACTTGCACAGATTCAAATGCCATTTATTTCTCACTGAAGTACTTACCAATCTACTTGTAAACTTTATGTACACTGTATCTTCTGCATGTCACTCAGGACACAGTGCTTAAACTTCTAATGATTAATTGATTGCACCTGCAGACTGCTTGTCTCAAGTAAAAGCAGCTGGTAAGGGAAAAACAGTAACTTTGCAAATACATGAAATAAACTTTGTAGATTTTGCTTACAACATACTGTCCAGACCTCTTATGGTTAACTGCTTGAACCTGTGGACTTCTTTTCTCCTACTGAAAGTATTTGCTAAAGGACAAAATAGCTAATGTCTTTGCAAATGAAAACAGAACTACTGTGATCCATACCTTTCATAATTTGGTCTTATGTTTCTACCTATTTACTTAAAAGAAACTTGTGAATAGCTTACATGAAGGACATTAGACATCCATCTGTGTAAAAACATGGTAAATCATTCTTAATTCTGCATATTCTATCATCACTACATTTTACATCCTATACCACAGTAGCTCAAGATCACAGCCTTATACTAATTTTAACTTGCTTCTTTCCAGACTTTCTTACCTTGTTGCAGTATAATGTCTGGATACATTACAACTAAGCAAAATAACTTTCTTTTTTTTTTAATAAGTCTAACATTTACAGATGTCACTGGTAAGGCTTCCACACCAAACATTTAAAATATTCCTGACTGCATGGTACACAAAACTGCTCTATAATATAACATGCACATAACATCATAAAATTTTATACATATATTAATTAGGACAAAAACTGTTTTACTTGCAGTTACTTATTCTCTCCATTCAGCATCATTCTAAACATTAATGACATAAAGTGGGGCAGTCCACACAGTAAATAAAATTCCACTCATTCTCAGACCTTTCTTGCAAAGCCATATTTCACATGTACAGGTATGCGCCACTTAATATCCTTCAGCACAACATACAACTGCATTTATGCCTACACTGTGCTAAACAGACATATATGTGAATGGCCATTGTGCAGACGGAAGTTAACCAATCACTCGTTAAAAAGTATATGGTGTTTGCTTAATGTCCATGCTGCTTAACGTTCTATGAGATAGAACCTATGCCGGACATTAACTGGTGCATACCTGTACTATATTAAATGTGACTAATGCTTTTGCAGTCCCCATTTATCTATTAATTTCACAATGTTTCTGTTTTTCTACATGTTTGTCTCCATCTCCCATCATCAATCCCTTTGGTTCAAGTCCAAGGTACTCCTGATTCCTCTAGCCCAGTCAGGTCAAGTACATTTTTCCTCATGCATTTATGTTTGGAACCATGCAAACTGACTGACAGTGTCTATGAGCACTGTCAATGTCAGAATAAGGAGAAGCAAAGTCCCCTTCTGCTTGCTAGCTCACTCATTAATGTCTAAACTTTTTTCTGATTTGCTCTTTAGCCTGTCTTGCATCCAAAAATTTCTTAGCTCCTCCAGGAATAAAATATTCTGAAGACAGCAAGATACAGCAGCTTGACTCTTAAGACTTGTCACTTGACATTGCCTAATTGTTGGGATAAACTTGTTTCATTTCTGCATGGTGTATATTTAATAATTATTTCCAAAAACAACTCTACTTCTTTCTGCAGCAGTTTTGTCAGGAAAAGCTCATTCTGTTGGTATGATTGCATCTTTGCTATGAAAGGTCTTAGCTGCTGTCTCATGGCCAGATTGGAGTATAGGCACAGTGTACCCTCTCAATTAGCAAATCCTGCTGCTGAACATCAATCAAATTGCTTATTTGTACATTCATAAAATAAATGCAGTCTGTTCCTTCCTGTTTGTCTGGCACGGCATAAAATATTTGTCTTTCTGTGAGTGCTCTGTGTTCTAAATATAATTTTCAAACAGTTTTCTTCATGATAAGTTTCATACTTAACTAACCTTTTCTTTATTTCATTCTCTAATTGTTGCACTTTTAGCAGTGCTTATGTATAGCTAAAGACCTTATATTTCTTTTGTTTTACTTATGTCAAATACCTTTGTTTATTTGATTTATTGTTTAAGCTAAATTACTGTAATATATCTACTGTACCAAAACTGAAACTTGATCTGTTGTTTTTGTTGAAAAGCTGAAGGATTCTTCTCATCCAGACTTTTTTCTGGATGATGTTTTTTTATGTTTTCCAATGTCTTCTTTGCTAACATTTAGACATTGTGAATACTAGCCAGTAGCTAGTCCCAAATGAATAGCTTCTACTGGCTGTTTTGGAGTTTTGCAATTTTTCACTTTTCACACTAGAAGAGGTCCAATCAACTTGCTAATCAGTAAGTATTCATCTTAGACATCCTCCGATAAAGCAAAATTTGAGTGTGTTTTCAACTAGTAGTCTTGAACATTTTTCAGCAAGAAGTGAAACAAAATGTACTTACCATTAAGAAATCCATTTCAGAGAATTTCACAATTAAAAGTCAGTTGAGATGCTATTATAATCCACCAAGGCCATACTCATCAATTATAGACAGTTTGACTTTGCACACCTTACATTTCTGTGACAAAAATAGGCACAATAAAGGATTCCAATTTGCTTCATACAAATGTATGCAAAGCAAGACTAATGACTAGTTAACTTGACCATGATAGCAGATTTAGCCCTTTTCATCCTGAGACAGCCACAGTACCATACCTAGCCACATTTCTCTCTTTGTGCATCTCAGATGTCTGGTTGTAATAATAAAATAATAATAATAACAATAATAATAATAATAATAATCATAATCATAATAATAATAGTAACAATCATTGTCATTGTCATAATAATGGCCAAAGTAATGTATTTCTAGTTCATTTCAAACATGCAGTGACCACTGTGAAAAAAGGAGATACTGCTAGCACAACTAGCTGGAATTTTGTAAATGATTGTATGTCACTGGTGAATATCAAAATGATTTATACAAGATGCTTGTGTTACAAATGTATTAGAACTGCATGTCATGTATATCAAACTGCTTGTACAGACGTGTGTTGAAAATGTATTTATTAAAGGGCTGTGTTTAAAATGGATCCACAGTGTGCCCTACTGGAAGAGAACAGAAATGTACATGCACTATTTTAACTGTTTAAATGTATATATTTGAACAGTGGAAACTGGAATATAGGAGGTTAACTTCAGAAAAAAAGCATCTGAAATTAAGTTACTTTATGGCTAGGCCATAAAAGATGATATATTTCAGTTCTCAATGCAGTAAGAGACACAATATCTGTACTAGGAAACTTTCTGTATTGTCTTTAGGGTGAACTAATTACTAGTCTTGAAAACACGAAGGCATGCATTTGTTTTATGACTTCCAGCATCTGCCAGAGATCTGAGGAGAAGCCCTTGTCTGTATATTTTTACAGCTAAGATGTTAAATATTGCCAGCTTCATCAATGGGTGTTTTGCCTGGGAACTCAGGTCAGATAACAAGAAGTGATGTCATTCTGCAAGCTATCCCAGCAGCAATATTTTAGTTATTATTTTGATAAGTCTCTTAGTGAGACAGAGCATTCTGAATTCTGTCTTGGACCTGACAACAAGAACAAGAAGCATCATTCACCACATCTGCCTTGCTCTATTAGTTAGTTCTTAGGTTAAAGTATAATTCTCTTAGATTCAGTCAGGAATACAGTGAAGCTTAGTTTAGATATTTTCTTTATTTATTTGATACTGTCCTGCAATGGTATTTTAAATAGTACTTGTGGTTTTGAACTCTGATGTCACTGTGAATATATATTTAGTATTGTCATGTTCTTTTATCATTTATTATTAAATATATTAGCTGTCGAGTTGAGATCTCAGCTGAGTGAGCAAGTTAAGACTTCCATCACCCTCTAGTTCTTTGTATGCCTGCCCAAGTAGCTAAAACACACATACACACACACACACACACACACACACACACACACACACACACACACACACACAATTTTGATTCATCCAAAAGACTTGAGTGCTTCATATACCAGTAAACAGTACTAATCACTGTAACTCTTAAATCCACACATCATCATTATCATCATCATCATCATAACAACCTCTGTTTCCCATTTCTCTACATGGGGTTGGGGTGTTGTATCAACTGTCATCATTTCTCTCAATTCAGCTCCACTCTCCTACCTTACGTTCAGCTTTCACTCAACAGATAGCTATCTCATGTAGCCCTGGGAAACTGGACATTGATCAGCCAGCAGCTTATTGGCATAGGAGTCCTAATTTTTACTGGGGACACATACTGACCAATAGGGCACATATACCTCTCCCACAGTTAGTATGGGTACTGGGGTAGCTTAGAGTAGGTCAGATCCTCAGCCAATGTATCAATGGCATATACTCATTTGCCCATTTTTGGCAACATTAGTCAATATGACCAAATCACCTAGAGACAGTTTTTACTCTGTTGAGTGGCTAGCCCTGTTACTGCATACATTTGTGATCCATGGTCTCCTGTCTAGAAGATACTGTGCACCACAGCTGATGTCCAAAGAGGTTGGTCTATATAAAAAGTTAAAGAGCAAGTAGTGAAAACACAAACTTGTAAAAGAAAAAAGCACCACTGAACCAAGCACAAATAAATCCAGGTCCTGGAAGATTTAAAGGCTTTAATTCCAAAGCTCTAAGATAAAATGTAACAAGCCAACACTGCAAACAGATGCTGATAATCCAATAACGTTTACACAGGAACGTTTTCGTCACCAACTTCATCAGTAAAACTCTCCATATTGTGAAACAAATGCTTAAATACAACATTTGAAATGTGTCATAGCCCAATAGACCAATCATGTAACACACTGTTTCTTGAAAGGTAATTAGTCAATTTGAGTGTAAAAGAGCATAAAATGAACAATGAAGTAAAACATATATATTGTAGAATTTCAAACAATTATTTAAAATTCAACCTAACTCCACAAAATACTTTAATTATATTCAATAAATATTTAAAACTTTTTAAAAACATTGTAATGAATCTTATAGAAGCTGAAAGCTTCTTTGTAACAAGAAACAAAACTCCATCTAGTGGCTAAAATTGAAACTACATCTGAATACTATAAACATATATCAAAGAATTAAAATACAAATGAATATATAGGAACTGAATTGCTTTAAAATGTTAAAATTATAACTTTGCTGCTCTCAGCTTTAATACTGGAGCTATGGATACCATGTCATTAAGTCCAAAGTTTCTATTCGCATCCAAAAGCAATTGCCAGTACAATTCTTTATATTCAATAAGTGCTTCCCACATACCACCCCTAGGATTAGTGGGAACAACCTCTAGAATAAAAAACTGATATCCTGGGGTCTCACATTGTATTGAATGCTTACTAAGTGCATTTTTTTCATTTTTCACCCTAACATCATATAAATGCTCGTATATTCTTTGTCTAAGCCTTCTTTCACTCTTACCAACATAGAAAGAGGAACACTTTTTACAAATAGCTATATAAATGATGCCATAGGTGTCAAAATTGGCAAAAGAATTTAGATGCAAAGTCATATTTCTTGCTTGTAAATACATGGTATTTCCACATATTAAATGTGTACAATAATTACATTTTCCACATTTAAATAATCCTTTCTTTTGTTTACTACTTTTGTTAATAGAAAAGGCATTCAGACTTCCTTCCAAAATGTTTTTAATATTTCTGCCTTTACGATAAATATAAGTTAATTCTTTATCAAATATATGTTCTAAATCTGAGAACTTGGAAAAACTATTCCATTCCCTAGAAAAAATGTTCCTAACCAACACGGATTGTTCACAGAAGGTAGAAATAAAACGTCTCGTCTCATCCACCTGTTGCTGTTTCTGCTGTTGAATTGGGACCAAACAAGCATCCTTGCCCAATATAGGGGCAAAGGAATCTAGTCTTTTCTTTTTTACTTCATCAAGTACTTTATTAAATAAATCTAAAGGATAACCTCTCCTAGTAAACAAATTCGTAAAAATTCAGTTTCTTCCAAAAATACTTTATTGTCGGAAGTCATTCTACTCAATCTCACTAGTTGCCCTTTTAAAACTCCCTTCTTCTGATGTGGAGGGTGGCAACTAGTGTAGTGCAAGTAGGAATTGGAGAAGGTTTCCTTTCTATAAATACTTGATGTAAACTCTCCTTTACTTTTTCCAATACAAACGTCTAAGTATCTTAATTCTTGATAGTTGAAGTTACTAGTAAACTTCAAAAAACTTGAAGTATTGTTGACGTAGGTTAAGAGGGTGTTGAACTGTTCATTGTTCCCCTTCCAGAAAAAACATAAATCATCCAAAAACCTTGTATATAACACACATTCATTTAATAACGGAGAATTAAGAAGAAATTTTTCCTCCCAAAATGCCATAACTATATTGAGTATGCTGGGGCACAATGTGCCCCCATTGCAACGCCTTTTTCTTGTTTGAAATATTCTCCTGGAAGTAGATAAAATTGTTTTTAATACTACTTCCATCAATGTCAAAGTATTTCTAAAATCAATGTGTGTCATCTTTTTACTTTCAACCAATTTTTCTTCGAACCAAAGTAACCCCAAATCATGGGGTATACAACCAAACAAGTCAATTACATCCATAGTGCCAAAAGATATGTCTTCAGTATATAAAGCCGGCTTAATTTTTCTCAAAAGATCCCACGAATCTTTTAGAATATTGTCACGGCCTTCTAAAACATTTTTAATCTTATGGTCAACAAACTTAGCTAAAGGGGCTGTTATTGAGCCCTCAGCTGACACTATGGGTCTGAGGGGTGGATCAAGACTATTCTTATGCACTTTGGGGATTCCAAAAATGCAAGGAATTTTGGGTTTCTCCACTACCAAATATTTGTATGTTTTATGGTCAATAGACCCTTCCATTAACATATCCTGTAGTAGCAACTGAATTTTTCTGTATGCTATATTTACTTCATTGATGGATACCCTAGAATATTTGTCTGAGTCATTTAATAAATCCATCATCTTTCCTTCATATTGGATTGTCTCCATAACCACCACGCCACCCCCCTTATCAGGCTTCATTACCCGTAGGCCAGGATTATTACTAATAACTCTTAAGGTATTCTTTTCATCTTGTGTCAAATTGGAATAAGAATGTCTTGTTGTTAACTGAGTTCTAATTTCGTTTTCCACCTTTAATTCAAAATTTTTTAATTGGGGGTGTATAGGTGGGTTAAATGTACTTTTTCGTTGTAATAAATGGGAATTTTTATCTAAAGATCCACCCTTGAAAAAAAGCTCTAAATTCTTTTTCCGAATGAACAACTTGATATCTACCAACAATTTAAAAATGTCAATTTTCTGTGTAGGAATAAAGGTGAACCCTTTCGAGAACAAATCAAACCAAGACTTGTCTATTTGTACATTTGAATAATTAAAGATGTTGAATCCATCATAACTCCAAGTGTACTTGTTGTTAGTGATACCTTTGGTTAGTTCCAAAACTGTTGGTTCCTCTGAAATGGTCTCCCCCTCCCCCTTCCCCTGTAGTTTTTTGAATTGTAAAATACTTTACCTTGATTCATTAACCTCTCTGACCTTCTAAGGGGGGGGTATTGATCAGACTCTAGTATCTGGTCTTGTACTTCCCCATTTTCACATTCTCCCCAACCATAGTCACATGTGTCTTGTCTACCCCAATTACCATAACTGTTTCTAAATGTAGTTTTTGGTTTTGGGTATTGTGTATTATTCTTATACTCTTCCTGGTCCCTTTTAATTTTACCAATCTTTCTACTTTGAACATCTTTACATTTTTCATCCACACTTTTAAATACATTCTGATATTTTAATTTATTTTCTTCTACTGTATATAGCAAGTCACTCAGAAGTGCTTTGTTAATATTGTCAATATCCAACTGTAACTTTTCCATTAACCTCTCATTGTTCCTAATAATAGCCTTCATAATGTTGAACCCACAATTGTCGAAAATAGTAACCAGCTCTTTACTAAATTCTGTTCCATCCAAAACATTGTTAGGGTATTTACAAACCCTCAAACCTTTAGGAACAATATTGAGGGAAATACAATGTTTAAGATAGTCATTGTCAATGTCCAAAGTCTTGTACTTGACCAAATAATATTCAAAATCATTTAGTAAGGTAAAAAATGAAACACTATGTTTAACTGAGACATTCTCAGAATTAAAGTCATATTTGGTTTTTAAACAGTCAGAAAACAGTTTTGTGTACCTGCAACCTTGGTTTGTTTGTCCCCAGCACCTTGGTGCTGTCTTCTTTGACTTTTAGGTCTAACTGCCACAGCATCAGCGTTGTTGGCACCAGTATTATCCACTGTTATATGAGGAAAGCCCTCCAAACTATTGTCAAAGCTGACGCTCTCTTCAGCAAAACAAACCTCAGTGTTTGAATTGTTTAAAACAATCTCCTTCGTAGTAGAACGAACAGGTATTGCTTCCTGATTCCCTAGTATTTTCCTGGAAGAAGCAAGCGTAACAAACGATTGACTGAGAGGCGTCAATAAGCCAATCAATTGCGTTAGTTGACCAATCAACTTACGCAGTTCTCCTGTCTCTGAACCCCTAGGACCAAGATCTGCGCTCGGTAGCTGCTCCATACGAAAACTGATAAAAAGTTAAAGAGCAAGTAGTGAAAACACAAACTTGTAAAAGAAAAAAGCACCACTGAACCAAGCACAAATAAATCCAGGTCCTGGAAGATTTAAAGGCTTTAATTCCAAAGCTCCAAGATAAAATGTAACAAGCCAACACTCCAAACAGATGCTGATAATCCAATAACGTTTACACAGGAACGTTTTCGTCACCAACTTCATCAGTAAAACTCTCCATATTGTGAAACAAATGCTTAAATACAACATTTGAAATGTGTCATAGCCCAATAGACCAATCATGTAACACACTGTTTCTTGAAAGGTAATTAGTCAATTTGAGTGTAAAAGAGCATAAAATGAACAATGAAGTAAAACATATATATTGTAGAATTTCAAACAATTATTTAAAATTCAACCTAACTCCACAAAATACTTTAATTATATTCAATAAATATTTAAAACTTTTAAAAACATTGTAATGAATCTTATAGAAGCTGAAAGCTTCTTTGTAACAAGAAACAAAACTCCATCTAGTGGCTAAAATTGAAACTACATCTGAATACTATAAACATATATCAAAGAATTAAAATACAAATGAATATATAGGAACTGAATTGCTTTAAAAATGTTAAAATTATAACTTTGCTGCTCTCAGCTTTAATACTGGAGCTATGGATACCATGTCATTAAGTCCAAAGTTTCTATTCGCATCCAAAAGCAATTGCCAGTACAATTCTTTATATTCAATAAGTGCTTCCCACATACCACCCCTAGGATTAGTGGGAACAACCTCTAGAATAAAAAACTGATATCCTGGGGTCTCACATTGTATTGAATGCTTACTAAGTGCATTTTTTTCATTTTTCACCCTAACATCATATAAATGCTCGTATATTCTTTGTCTAAGCCTTCTTTCACTCTTACCAACATAGAAAGAGGAACACTTTTTACAAATAGCTATATAAATGATGCCATAGGTGTCACAATTGGCAAAAGAATTTAGATGCAAAGTCATATTTCTTGCTTGTAAATACATGGTATTTCCACATATTAAATGTGTACAATAATTACATTTTCCACATTTAAATAATCCTTTCTTTTGTTTACTACTTTTGTTAATAGAAAAGGCATTCAGACTTCCTTCCAAAATGTTTTTAATATTTCTGCCTTTACGATAAATATAAGTTAATTCTTTATCAAATATATGTTCTAAATCTGAGAACTTGGAAAACTATTCCATTCCCTAGAAAAATGTTCCTAACCAACACGGATTGTTCACAGAAGGTAGACCTAAAACCTGTCGCCTCATCCACCTGTTCCTCTTTCTGCTGTTGCATTGCGACCAAACAAGTCTCCTTGCCCAATATAGGGCAAAGGAATCTAGTCTTTTCTTTTTACTTCATCAAGTACTTTATTAAATAAATCTAAAGGATAACCTCTCCTAGTAAACAAATTCGTAAAATTCAGTTTCTTCCAAAAATACTTTATTGTCGGAAGTCATTCTACTCAATCTCACTAGTTGCCCTTTTAAAACTCCCTTCTTCTGATGTGGAGGGTGGCAACTAGTGTAGTGCAAGTAGGAATTGGAGAAGGTTTCCTTTCTATAAATACTTGATGTAAACTCTCCTTTACTTTTTCCAATACAAACGTCTAAGTATCTTAATTCTTGATAGTTGAAGTTACTAGTAAACTTCAAAAAACTTGAAGTATTGTTGACGTAGGTTAAGAGGGTGTTGAACTGTTCATTGTTCCCCTTCCAGAAAAAACATAAATCATCCAAAAACCTTGTATATAACACACATTCATTTAATAACGGAGAATTAAGAAGAAATTTTTCCTCCCAAAATGCCATAACTATATTGGCGTATGCTGGGGCACAATGTGCCCCCATTGCAACGCCTTTTCTTGTTTGAAATATTCTCCCTGGAAGTAGATAAAATTGTTTTTTAATACTACTTCCATCAATGTCAAAGTATTTCTAAAATCAATGTGTGTCATCTTTTACTTTCAACCAATTTTTCTTCGAACCAAAGTAACCCCAAATCATGGGGTATACAACCAAACAAGTCAATTACATCCATAGTGCCAAAAGATATGTCTTCAGTATATAAAGCCGGCTTAATTTTTCTCAAAAGATCCCACGAATCTTTTAGAATATTGTCACGCCTTCTAAAACATTTTAATCTTATGGTCAACAAACTTAGCTAAAGGGGCTGTTATTGAGCCCTCAGCTGACACTATGGGTCTGAGGGGTGGATCAAGACTATTCTTATGCACTTTGGGGATTCCAAAAATGCAAGGAATTTTGGGTTTCTCCACTACCAAATATTTGTATGTTTTATGGTCAATAGACCCTTCCATTAACATATCCTGTAGTAGCAACTGAATTTTTCTGTATGCTATATTTACTTCATTGATGGATACCCTAGAATATTTGTCTGAGTCATTTAATAAATCCATCATCTTTCCTTCATATTGGATTGTCTCCATAACCACCACGCCACCCCCCTTATCAGGCTTCATTACCCGTAGGCCAGGATTATTACTAATAACTCTAAAGGTATTCTTTTCATCTTGTGTCAAATTGGAATAAGAATGTCTTGTTGTTAACTGAGTTCTAATTTCGTTTTCCACCTTTAATTCAAAATTTTTTAATTGGGGGTGTATAGGTGGGTTAAATGTACTTTTTCGTTGTAATAAATGGGAATTTTTATCTAAAGATCCACCCTTGAAAAAAAGCTCTAAATTCTTTTTCCGAATGAACAACTTGATATCTACCAACAATTTAAAAATGTCAATTTTCTGTGTAGGAATAAAGGTGAACCCTTTTGAGAACAAATCAAACCAAGACTTGTCTATTTGTACATTTGAATAATTAAAGATGTTGAATCCATCATAACTCCAAGTGTACTTGTTGTTAGTGATACCTTTGGTTAGTTCCAAAACTGTTGGTTCCTCTGAAATGGTCTCCCCCTCCCCCTTCCCCTGTAGTTTTTTGAATTGTAAAATACTTTACCTTGATTCATTAACCTCTCTGACCTTCTAAGGGGGGGGTATTGATCAGACTCTAGTATCTGGTCTTGTACTTCCCCATTTTCACATTCTCCCCAACCATAGTCACATGTGTCTTGTCTACCCCAATTACCATAACTGTTTCTAAATGTAGTTTTTGGTTTTGGGTATTGTGTATTATTCTTATACTCTTCCTGGTCCCTTTTAATTTTACCAATCTTTCTACTTTGAACATCTTTACATTTTTCATCCACACTTTTAAATACATTCTGATATTTTAATTTATTTTCTTCTACTGTATATAGCAAGTCACTCAGAAGTGCTTTGTTAATATTGTCAATATCCAACTGTAACTTTTCCATTAACCTCTCATTGTTCCTAATAATAGCCTTCATAATGTTGAACCCACAATTGTCGAAAATAGTAACCAGTTCTTTACTAAATTCTGTTCCATCCAAAACATTGTTAGGGTATTTACAAACCCTCAAACCTTTAGGAACAATATTGAGGGAAATACAATGTTTAAGATAGTCATTGTCAATGTCCAAAGTCTTGTACTTGACCAAATAATATTCAAAATCATTTAGTAAGGTAAAAAATGAAACACTATGTTTAACTGAGACATTCTCAGAATTAAAGTCATATTTGGTTTTTAAACAGTCAGAAAACAGTTTTTGTGTACCTGCAACCTTGGTTTGTTTGTCCCCAGCACCTTGGTGCTGTCTTCTTTGACTTTTAGGTCTAACTGCCACAGCATCAGCGTTGTTGGCACCAGTATTATCCACTGTTATATGAGGAAAGCCCTCCAAACTATTGTCAAAGCTGACGCTCTCTTCAGCAAAACAAACCTCAGTGTTTGAATTGTTTAAAACAATCTCCTTCGTAGTAGAACGAACAGGTATTGCTTCCTGATTCCCTAGTATTTTCCTGGAAGAAGCAAGCGTAACAAACGATTGACTGAGAGGCGTCAATAAGCCAATCAATTGCGTTAGTTGACCAATCAACTTACGCAGTTCTCCTGTCTCTGAACCCCTAGGACCAAGATCTGCGCTCGGTAGCTGCTCCATACGAAAACTGATAAAAAGTTAAAGAGCAAGTAGTGAAAACACAAACTTGTAAAAGAAAAAAGCACCACTGAACCAAGCACAAATAAATCCAGGTCCTGGAAGATTTAAAGGCTTTAATTCCAAAGCTCCAAGATAAAATGTAACAAGCCAACACTCCAAACAGATGCTGATAATCCAATAACGTTTACACAGGAACGTTGCCACCAACTTCATCAGTAAAACTCCATATTGTGAAACAAATGCTTAAATACAACATTTGAAATGTGTCATAGCCCAATAGACCAATCATGTAACACACTGTTTCTTGAAAGGTAATTAGTCAATTTGAGTGTAAAAGAGCATAAAATGAACAATGAAGTAAAACATATATATTGTAGAATTTCAAACAATTATTTAAAATTCAACCTAACTCCACAAAATACTTTAATTATATTCAATAAATATTTAAAACTTTTTAAAAACATTGTAATGAATCTTATAGAAGCTGAAAGCTTCTTTGTAACAAGAAACAAAACTCCATCTAGTGGCTAAAATTGAAACTACATCTGAATACTATAAACATATATCAAAGAATTAAAATACAAATGAATATATAGGAACTGAATTGCTTTAAAAATGTTAAAATTATAACTTTGCTGCTCTCAGCTTTAATACTGGAGCTATGGATACCATGTCATTAAGTCCAAAGTTTCTATTCATCCAAAAGCAATTGCCAGTACAATTCTTTATATTCAATAAGTGCTTCCACATACCACCTAGGATTAGTGGGAACAACCTCTAGAATAAAAACTGATATCCTGGGGTCTCACATTGTATTGAATGCTTACTAAGTGCATTTTTTCATTTTCACCTAACATCATATAAATGCTCGTATATTCTTTGTCTAAGCCTTCTTTCACTCTTACCAACATAGAAAGAGGAACACTTTTACAAATAGCTATATAAATGATGCCATAGGTGTCACAATTGGCAAAAGAATTTAGATGCAAAGTCATATTTCTTGCTTGTAAATACATGGTATTTCCACATATTAAATGTGTACAATAATTACATTTTCCACATTTAAATAATCCTTTCTTTGTTTATTACTTTTGTTAATAGAAAAGGCTTCAGACTTCCTTCCAAAATGTTTTAATATTTCTGCCTTTCGATAAATATAAGTTAATTCTTTATCAAATATATGTTCTAAATCTGAGAACTTGGAAAAACTATTCCATTCCTAGAAAAATGTTCCTAACCAACACGGATTGTTCACAGAAGGTAGAAATAAAACCTGTCTCATCCACCTGTTGCTGTTTCTGCTGTTGAATTGGGACCAAACAAGCATCCTTGCCCAATATAGGGGCAAAGGAATCTAGTCTTTTCTTTTACTTCATCAAGTACTTTATTAAATAAATCTAAAGGATAACCTCTCCTAGTAAACAAATTCGTAAAATTCAGTTTCTTCCAAAAATACTTTATTGTCGGAAGTCATTCTACTCAATCTCACTAGTTGCCCTTTTAAAACTCCCTTCTTCTGATGTGGAGGGTGGCAACTAGTGTAGCAAGTAGGAATTGGAGAAGGTTTCCTTTCTATAAATACTTGATGTAAACTCTCCTTTACTTTTTCCAATACAAACGTCTAAGTATCTTAATTCTTGATAGTTGAAGTTACTAGTAAACTTCAAAAAACTTGAAGTATTGTTGACGTAGGTTAAGAGGGTGTTGAACTGTTCATTGTTCCCCTTCCAGAAAAAACATAAATCATCCAAAAACCTTGTATATAACACACATTCATTTAATAACGGAGAATTAAGAAGAAATGTTTCCTCCCAAAATGCCATAACTATATTGGCGTATGCTGGGGCACAATGTGCCCCCATTGCAACGCCTTTTTCTTGTTTGAAATATTCTCCCTGGAAGTAGATAAAATTGTTTTTTAATACTACTTCCATCAATGTCAAAGTATTTCTAAAATCAATGTGTGTCATCTTTTTACTTTCAACCAATTTTTCTTCGAACCAAAGTAACCCCAAATCATGGGGTATACAACCAAACAAGTCAATTACATCCATAGTGCCAAAAGATATGTCTTCAGTATATAAAGGGGGAGACCATTTCAGAGGAACCAACAGTTTTGGAACTAACCAAAGGTATCACTAACAACAAGTACACTTGGAGTTATGATGGATTCAACATCTTTAATTATTCAAATGTACAAATAGACAAGTCTTGGTTTGATTTGTTCTCGAAAGGGTTCACCTTTATTCCTACACAGAAAATTGACATTTTTAAATTGTTGGTAGATATCAAGTTGTTCATTCGGAAAAAGAATTTAGAGCTTTTTTTCAAGGGTGGATCTTTAGATAAAAATTCCCATTTATTACAACGAAAAAGTACATTTAACCCACCTGTACACCCCCAATTAAAAAATTTTGAATTAAAGGTGGAAAACGAAATTAGAACTCAGTTAACAACAAGACATTCTTATTCCAATTTGACACAAGATGAAAAGAATACCTTAAGAGTTATTAGTAATAATCCTGGCCTACGGGTAATGAAGCCTGATAAGGGGGTGGCGTGGTGGTTATGGAGACAATCCAATATGAAGGAAAGATGATGGATTTATTAAATGACTCAGACAAATATTCTAGGGTATCCATCAATGAAGTAAATATAGCATACAGAAAAATTCAGTTGCTACTACAGGATATGTTAATGGAAGGGTCTATTGACCATAAAACATACAAATATTTGGTAGTGGAGAAACCCAAAATTCCTTGCATTTTTGGAATCCCCAAAGTGCATAAGAATAGTCTTGATCCACCCCTCAGACCCATAGTGTCAGCTGAGGGCTCAATAACAGCCCCTTTAGCTAAGTTTGTTGACCATAAGATTAAAAATGTTTTAGAAGGCCGTGACAATATTCTAAAAGATTCGTGGGATCTTTTGAGAAAAATTAAGCCGGCTTTATATACTGAAGACATATCTTTTGGCACTATGGATGTAATTGACTTGTTTGGTTGTATACCCCATGATTTGGGGTTACTTTGGTTCGAAGAAAAATTGGTTGAAAGTAAAAAGATGACACACATTGATTTTAGAAATACTTTGACATTGATGGAAGTAGTATTAAAAAACAATTTTATCTACTTCCAGGGAGAATATTTCAAACAAGAAAAAGGCGTTGCAATGGGGGCACATTGTGCCCCAGCATACGCCAATATAGTTATGGCATTTTGGGAGGAAAAATTTCTTCTTAATTCTCCGTTATTAAATGAATGTGTGTTATATACAAGGTTTTTGGATGATTTATGTTTTTTCTGGAAGGGGAACAATGAACAGTTCAACACCCTCTTAACCTACGTCAACAATACTTCAAGTTTTTTGAAGTTTACTAGTAACTTCAACTATCAAGAATTAAGATACTTAGACGTTTGTATTGGAAAAAGTAAAGGAGAGTTTACATCAAGTATTTATAGAAAGGAAACCTTCTCCAATTCCTACTTGCACTACACTAGTTGCCACCCTCCACATCAGAAGAAGGGAGTTTTAAAAGGGCAACTAGTGAGATTGAGTAGAATGACTTCCGACAATAAAGTATTTTTGGAAGAAACTGAATTTTTACGGAATTTGTTTACTAGGAGAGGTTATCCTTTAGATTTATTTAATAAAGTACTTGATGAAGTAAAAAAGAAAAGACTAGATTCCTTTGCCCCTATATTGGACAAGGATGCTTGTTTGGTCCCAATTCAACAGCAGAAACAGCAACAGGTGGATGAGACGACAGGTTTTATTTCTACCTTCTGTGAACAATCCGTGTTGGTTAGGAACATTTTTTCTAGGGAATGGAATAGTTTTTCCAAGTTCTCAGATTTAGAACATATATTTGATAAAGAATTAACTTATATTTATCGTAAAGGCAGAAATATTAAAAACATTTTGGAAGGAAGTCTGAATGCCTTTTCTATTAACAAAAGTAGTAAACAAAAGAAAGGATTATTTAAATGTGGAAAATGTAATTATTGTACACATTTAATATGTGGAAATACCATGTATTTACAAGCAAGAAATATGACTTTGCATCTAAATTCTTTTGCCAATTGTCACACCTATGGCATCATTTATATAGCTATTTGTAAAAGTGTTCCTCTTTCTATGTTGGTAAGAGTGAAAGAAGGCTTAGACAAAGAATATACGAGCATTTATATGATGTTAGGGTGAAAATGAAAAATGCACTTAGTAAGCATTCAATACAATGTGAGACCCCAGGATATCAGTTTTTATTCTAGAGGTTGTTCCCACTAATCCTAGGGGTGGTATGTGGAAGCACTTATTGAATATAAAGAATTGTACTGGCAATTGCTTTTGGATGCGAATAGAAACTTTGGACTTAATGACATGGTATCCATAGCTCCAGTATTAAAGCTGAGAGCAGCAAAGTTATAATTTTAACATTTTTAAAGCAATTCAGTTCCTATATATTCATTTGTATTTTAATTCTTTGATATATGTTTATAGTATTCAGATGTAGTTTCAATTTTAGCCACTAGATGGAGTTTTGTTTCTTGTTACAAAGAAGCTTTCAGCTTCTATAAGATTCATTACAATGTTTTTAAAAAGTTTTAAATATTTATTGAATATAATTAAAGTATTTTGTGGAGTTAGGTTGAATTTTAAATAATTGTTTGAAATTCTACAATATATATGTTTTACTTCATTGTTCATTTTATGCTCTTTTACACTCAAATTGACTAATTACCTTTCAAGAAACAGTGTGTTACATGATTGGTCTATTGGGCTATGACACATTTCAAATGTTGTATTTAAGCATTTGTTTCACAATATGGAGAGTTTTACTGATGAAGTTGGTGACGAAAACGTTCCTGTGTAAACGTTATTGGATTATCAGCATCTGTTTGGAGTGTTGGCTTGTTACATTTTATCTTGGAGCTTTGGAATTAAAGCCTTTAAATCTTCCAGGACCTGGATTTATTTGTGCTTGATTCAGTGGTGCTTTTTTCTTTTACAAGGTTGGTCTATATATCTTTCTCCCAATATGGGGTTGGTTTCCATTTGATAAGTTTATGAATGGAAGGTCTTACTCAGGCATATGAGTAGGAGGCATCTCGCGCTGTTCGCGGCACAACAGGTAGCACCCTCAATTTTAGTGCAGAAGGCTGTGTGTTTGATGCTATCCTTTAGATAAGATGTTAAATCGAGGTCCCATCTGCTTGAGTTGGAGGCAGCTCAGGTGGAAGTAAAAGATCCCATGTCACCTAGTAAAAAGAGTATGGGAGGTTCACCAAAGCCCTGGTCAAATTTTCTATTGTGGTATAAATACCACCTCGCATCTCCCCAGAAAAGAAACCACTACCTTACTGAGACTAACAAGGTCAAAAAAGGATAAATAAAAAATATAAATAAATCATAAAAATTAAAGGTGATGCTGTTACAATGTGTCATAACAATGAAGAGATTTAAATGGTACAGCACAACCATGGTCCTGACTGTGTCTAAATAGATATCTTCAACAGTCGTGGAAGTTTAAGATCATACAGTGAAATCAAGGAACAAGCCCTGTCAAATCATCCATTATAGTCTTCAAAATATGAAACTGCAAGGGTGGAGACACAACAAGCTAAAGATCTACCAAGTAGTTTGACATAATGGATATTGGTCATCTTATTTGCATTAATATGTTATCATAGCAATGGCTCATCCACTTGACTTACATGAGGCTGATGTAAGGCTCAATGATTGATATACCCTACAAATGCAGAACTTTGTAGGCAGACCTAATATATATACTGTTTAGAATGAGGTGAAGATGCTTGGTGTATGTGTCTCTACAGTATGGTCTTTTAAGAGTTAGCAGACATACTTCTTGGAACATGCTGGCCAGTCAACAAACCATAAACTCCCCAACTAGGATTCACAAATCTACCAATAAACAGACCATCTTGGACTGGATATTGGTCAACAATAATCCCCTATCATATAAAACTGGAACACTCCCTGACAATATCAGTGACCATCTTCTCATCTATATCACTAAACAAAAAAATAGTAATCACAAACAGGCTAGCTATCGTACCATTCATAACAAAAAAACTTCATCCTTCAAGACTTCCTTGATGAGCTCAAAGGATGCAACTGTTCAGCTCTGAAACACCTTCCACTTGATGAGGCAGTTACCCATTTCAAAAACACATTCCTCCAATTTCTAGATCGTCATGCCCCCTCTCGCTTAATTAGAATGGGATCCAAAGCAGCTCCTTGGCTTTCTAAAGAAACCAAGCAAACAATGCTATTAAGGAACAAACCATGGACAAAATGGAGAAATACAAAAAACCCAACTGACCATCAAAACTTCAAATACCTCAGAAATACTACAAAAAACTCACCCTTCTGGATAAAAAAAATCTCTAACTCCAATATCAACAAAATCAAAATCATAACCCCCAAAAATTCTGGTCAGGAATCAATAAACTGCTCAATCCTGGGAATTCCAAAACACCTACTCCAGCTAACTTAGCTCAGACCCTTCCTAATATAATAGCCAACACATTCAACAACTTCTTCTCTGAAACAGTCACATCTCTAGCCAGCACAATGGTTCCCCCCACTTCCCTTCAAAATACCTCTCCTCATAACAATACCCCCACTCTAAAATTTAGTACAGTCTCCACAGCCTATATTCACAAGCTACTTTCAAAACTTAAACTTTGTACTCCTTCAGCTGACCAACTACCAGCTGAATATCTGCAGCTAGCAGCAGCAGTACTAGCATACCCAATCTCCATCTTAATTAACAGAACTATAATCGAATCTACTATTCCTTCCCTCTGGAAAGTCTCCCATATCATTCCACTGCATAAAGGAGGAAACACTAACGAACTTTCTAACTTCCATCCTATAGCCTTACTATCACCACTAACTAAAATTATGGAACGTTGTATACACCATCAACTTTTGAATCATCTTCTACATAATAACCTACTTGCAGACTCCCAATATGGTTTTAGACCTTTCCATAGCACTTCCACTGCTCTTCTCTCCTTTACAGATTCCATCAACAAACATCACAATAACAACCTATTCTCCTCTGCTTTATTTCTCGACTTCTCTAAAGCCTTTGATATGGTGAACCATCACCTTCTGCTAGACACTTTGAAATCTCTTTCTCTTGACTCTTTGGCATTGCGCTGGTTTAACTCCTATTTGAAAGATAGAAGACAAGCAGTCCTTTGGGACAGCCATTTATCCTCTCAGCTCCCAGTCACCATCGAGGTCCCCCAAGGATCCATCTTAGGTCCCCTTCTCTTCTCCATTTTTATAAATAACCTGTCTACTTCCCTCCCAACATCCACATGCATTCATTATGCAGATGATTCAACACTTATCTGTACTGCTGTATCTCTGGCTGAACTTCATTCTTCCACCCAAAAAGTCTTTACAGCAGCAGAAGACTGGTTCCAACATATCTGTCTCCTCCTTAATCCCAAAAAAAAACCCCAAAACAAATTACTACTTTTTTCTCCAACCCTTAAATCTGCCCCTCTCTCCTTTTCTATTGTCTCTGACAATGGCACTATCATAACACCTGATTGTTCCACTGAACTACTAGGGTTTACAATAGATAATCAACTAAACTTTGATTCCCACATCAACCTAACCATCAAAGCTGATAATAAAAAGATAGGTGCCCTCTACAGACTTAAACCCTTTTTTTCAGCAACTACCAGGGTGTCTCTAGCCCAAACTCATCTCATCTCTACATTATTGTATGCCTCTCCATCTTTTATCAACCTATCAAAATCTAACATTCAGAAACTAGCCACATCCTACCATAGCATTGCCAGGTTTGCCACAGGCTCCCCATTTCGTACCCATTATTGTGTTAATCTCAAAAAACTTGGCTGGCTTGAACTTCAAAATCTTATTCTTCTACATCAATTAGTTATCACCCATAAAATTCTCTATCACCCTACTAATACACCCATACTTAACAACCTTGTTGCTCCTTACAGGAATCTTACTTCCCTTCGCTCAGCTAACAAACTGCTAGTAGCTACTCTCAAATCACACAATAAATCTGGTGACTCCTTGTTCACAAATGTTGTTGGCTCGTACTGGAATAAACTTCCCATTGAACTGACTACTTTAGTCTCATCACAACTTTTTAAGAAACAATTAAAGAACTATTTCAAATCTCACTGGCTTTGCCCTTGCTCAAATCCTGACTGACCCCAGCATCAACTTCCATTATAGTTCCCTCCTTTGCCTGTTGCTATACATCCATCTTTTCTACTTGTCTCTCTCATTAATACTACTCCTCCTCTGCAGCTCTCCTGGCATCCACATGGATATTAATATTCCTATGATGTCACTTTCCCATTTACACTAGATATATTACTGCAACCTGTTATCTCACCTTCTATTTAAACCTTGTATTTTGATTCCTACTGTGCAAGTCTGGGTCTTAAAACTATTTTCTCTGGCACAAAATGTTTATTATATCTGTTAACATTGTAAATATTGTATAGACTCTAGTGTCTGTTTATTTTTTTCATTACAATTCCTGCTACTGTAAAGAGTATGGGATTAGGGATCCTCGTTGTATTTTTTTCTGTTAAATTGCTACTGTTGTGTTAAATTGCTGGAATAGTTCTGTAGTTACTTACATTTTAGTCTCTTAATGTGCTGTTTTATTTACTAGTATATAGTGGAGCTTTTCACCTTGGGCCTCTGCTGAAAATGGACATGTATCCAGCCAGACTAGCCCGGTCAACAAATGTAAAATAAAAAAATAAAATAAATAAAAGTCTTACTCAGGTTCTGGACTTTTCCTGTCATTGAAAGAATGGTCAACAAGTCAGTCCAAATGAAATTTATATTTTAGCCTTGATCTGATACCCAGTTATTTGCTGTAGTTTTGGGAAGATATGGCCCTTGTTTACATTTTTGGTGTAGACTTTCTTGTGGAATGATGAAAGAAATAATTTACATTTTGCTTATCTACTGTGGGAATGAGTGGTAAAGGGTGGAAATGTTTTTTTTTCAAGTTTGGTAGGTCAGATTAAAACAATTTGGTACTCAGTTTAGAGACATAAATAATAAGTAATTCTGTTTATGTAGATGTAGTCTGACAGATGTACCATTTAGTATATGTCATTAATTATAAGGCTGCAGGATAAATGCAGCTCCTCCTCCAGGTGAACATATAGTGCATCTACCCTATGATCACTCAGAATTATAAAAATGTTCAATCATAGCTGATTAAAAACAAAACACACAAGAACTACAGCCAACACAATTTTATGACAAAAATTATTGCTGGAGAGTGGGCAAGGCATCCTGCACCCCAACCCCCTATGTACAGGAAGACGCCCACTCTACACTACTCAACATATATTTATATTTTAATTATGTAGGTGCACAGCAGTAGGAAAAGGAGAATCTCCTCCAATCAGTGCTCAGTGGTCTTTCACAAAGTGTCCCCCAGTGTCTAGATGTCAAAGATGCAACCTACATTAGCAGGTTTGAGAAGTTAAAAACTGAAAATCTGTTTTTCAATGACATGTAGGGAAGCTTGTTGTATTCCCTGTAGGTAAGGTGAAAGGTAAAACTGCAGGATTTCTAGTAATGCTAAGATATGTGAATTAGGTCTACCTGAGTTCTGTGAAACTGACCTTGGCAAATCCCATCCTTTAATTACAGCATTATAGAAAATGGCAACTACTGATAGCAGCAGTGTATGAAAATGTTATAAAACTGCAATGTAAATTTCTTGAAGAAACATTTCAAGCATGCTTGCAAGGTGGCACCCCCCCCCCCCCATGCAATCCCAGATTGGCACCTATATGCTCTCCACTGCATTCTTACTACTCCTTGATTAAATGTTTACTTTATTTGCCATTATGTAATGGTTTCTTAAATTATAACTGAACAGAGGCTTATATTATGTAGCAAAAGCATTGTCAGTGATGCAATAGGTAGCACACTTGCCTTTGGTATATAAGGCTGTGGGTTCTGTTCCCACACAACGTAGATGGAATGCTTACACTGCTCTTCAGCCTAAGGGGGTAGCTATACTCCTGAGTGTGTCAGCCTTCAGATGAGACATTAAACTGAGATCCCATTTGCTTGAGTTGGTAGTAGTTTTGGTGGATATAAAAGATCCCAAAGCACCCATTAAAAAGAGTAGGGTAACTTTCCCAATGCCCTGGCCAAATTTCTTCACATAGTACAACTACTACCTTGGGTCTGCCATGAAAAGAGGCCACTAGCCTAGCAGAAGTAACTTGGTCAACTAAGGATAAATAAATCAAAAATAAAATTTTCCTTGTAAAAATGTAATGAATACAGAGGACTGGAGTTTTCCAAAGACTAAAATGAAGAGCAAGCATATCTAATCCTTGGTAACCAGTAGTAGCTGAAAGACATAGCCACAATACAGAGGTGTAGCAAGGTCAGCCACTGTCCTCCCACATACAGTGAAGCTGTGGGCCAAAAAAATTTTTCTCACAGATGAGGGCCACCAAAAGGTATTTATATTATGCAAAGGACTATTACACATCTTTGCTAAATTATGCCAAATACCTTTCATAAACTATAGCAAAGAGCTGTACTAACTCCTTGCTGCAGTTCTTAAAATAAACAATGACTGACTGACTAACTGACACTTAAACGGCCATGATTGACTGACTGATAGGCTATTTTTCGTTACATTATTGAATCATAAATATTAAAATACTTCCCAATTTAGTGTTTTTAGTGCTGGTTTTCAAGACACAATCTATCATTGCAAAATTTGAAAGATGATAGAAAATATTTCTCAAAACTTAAAACAATAAATTTCTATACTTTTCTAAACATGGCTTATTCTCACCATAGTTTTTAAAACATTGTCTCTGCTTCTTGAGAGAAGAAATCTTATATACAAGTTCCTACAAAGGCCCAAGTTACATTGGGACAATAATAATAAAGCAATAGGAACAAAGCTGAAAAGGGAGTACACTTCAAACTAGGACACGTCCACATGTAAAACATTTAATATCAATCCAACATAAGGTCAGCCCACAGTTTTTATTTAACAAGATTTTGCTCGGTATTCTTTGAGTGATTTTCAACACATCACTTCGATACAAATGATGTCAGACTCAAAAGTTACAAGCAATACATTCTTACTCATCTCACATCTGGTAATGGATTACAAATAACAGCAGAGAGTAGTTGGATACAGGAAAGGATGTGTAGAAAACAAAAATGCTAAATAGGCAGCAGTTAGAGTGGAATTCCTTCCTTCTTTTCCTCTGATACTGTAATGAACTGTTCTGGTTGCCAAGATGATTTTTTGGCTGAAACATAAAAATGTCTCATACTGATTTTCTTTTGTCTAGCAGTTACAGTATGCCATTTAACACAATGATGCTTTATTTCATTTTAGGAGATTTTGCACCAAGTTTAACAAAATGATGAAGTGACAATATGAAAACTCCAAGCCTCTAAGGCAGTTGGTTAAGGTGGTAAATAAATGCATGCACTGTTCAGTTAAAAAAAAGAGCATACCAGTTCTGATTTCTTCCATGGTCTGTTGATCAAACTTCGTAATTCTCTAGGGCATATAGCTGTAGATCTAGTGAAAAAAGTTACAGATGAGAAGTTATAAGGCATTATTAACTTACATGTAATATCATTAGACAAAAAATTGCTATACTATGTTACATATCAGATATGAAGGATACGAATACTGATATGAATCCCACAAACCTGAGAAATTTGTAATCAGTTAGGCATCAGTGTTGTTAATGATATCACCAGGGATATGAGTCTTGTTTTTCTTCTTCTGTTTTTTTAACATCTTTATTGAATTATCACTTGTGACATAGGCAGATTTGTATGTATACAAACGTAATCAAATTGTGTTAAATTAACATTAGTAAATATTATACTTCACATATATTGCTACATATCATATAAGCTAAGCAACATCACATACATTATTCAATTCCTACCCCTTTTTTTAAACAAGAAAATCTTTATCAAACCCTCACTTACTACATAAGTATGATCTTCTTTATACGTTTCTACTGGTTTCTTAATAAAATCCATTATTAACATCTTCTCACTTTATACATTTACTTCTTTCATATGCATTATGCCTTTTGGACTTGAAATTGTAAATGCGTTTGCATATTATGCGTATATGATCTCCAGATTCAAATACAGTATACTCTCAGTTAACCGGCACCCATGGGGATTGGTAGATGCTGGATAACTGTAGTTTCTGGTTACTTGAGAGTTGCTATTAAAATAAGCCTCACTAATACTGTACCCTATACTATTTTTTTGGTTTGACTTGTTCTCATGTTGGGGAGACAGGGAATTTATTCCTATCTTCCTTTTTTTAAACTCTAAAACTCTAAAAACGTAAGGTATGTTTCTGTGGGGGGAAAACAGAAAGTGCAACACATGAAAATTGTACTGTATTTCTTTGATATTTGTTTTGCCGGTTGCTTGAGTTCTGGTTAACTAAGAGTTTACTCTAGTTTTTATGTCATGATGCAGTAATAACTGCATTATGGTAAGTGATGAGGAGAGTAAGATATAAATTAAATTGTTTAAATTATGAACTAATACTTGGAAGGGGCCCCTTTAAAATTATGAAATATTCACAACTTCTCTCTAAAGATAGAAGTAAATGTCTTACAATTTCAGAAAGACAATGACATGTTAAAGTCATATAACTAAACTAAACAAAAAGTACATAATGAAAGATGAAATAAAACAATATGGTAGTGTTTAACCCTGCATGAAGATGAGCACATTCTCTGTGTGTCACGTATGCTCTATTATTGCTACAATAAGCAGACTTACAGTTCTGTTGTCTGTCAGCTAGTCAGTTCTACGCTGGTACCAAGCACACAAAATGTGGTTATGTTCTGTTCAGTTGATGACAAAACTCCCATATGCTGATTTTACAGACAGTCAAAGAGACAGAGAAAGAGACCATGAACAGCAGATGACAGGCGTATACCTCAGGCATGTAAATAGTCATACGTATATATGTAGAGACATAAATCTGAGCAACATTATAGACATCATTAAGACCATTTATTTTATTTTATTCAGTCATTTTACATAGGTCAATGAAGTTTCCCATGCCAGTTTCCATATTTATTCTCAACTGCTTAAATCATGCCTTAATTTTTGTAACTACTGCTAGCTGTAGCAGCTGACAGGCTGAAATTGCTATGGGATAAATACAATCTGTCATCCTCGCCTACAGCAAGAGTACAATCCCAGGAAAAGTACATTTCTTGGGTGCACTGCTCACCCCTCAACAATTTGAAGTAATGCAGCAAGCACATCTGAACCCTACTAAAATGCCAGGGGCTTACTTTACTTCAATATGTATACAACTGTAGCTATGTGTAATTCCAAGCCTTGTTAGTGTGAGTCCAAGAATAGTGAGAATGAACGAGTGAAAATAACATATATACTAAACCAAGATTTCTGTTTCTCGGAATGTTCTCTTTTCTCCAACGTATAGCAATTTCAGAGTTGGTATTTAAATATTAGTAGTGAGATGAGTTGCATGGGGAAACAACTTTAAAGGGGAATAATAAAGCTCATATTTACTTTTCTCTTGTATTTTCATGATTTGCTTGTTTTTTCATAATTCCAGGCATTGCAATTTCAAGTTTCAGAATTATAGTAGGGAGCCTCCCAGCAACATGAATCACTACAGCAAGAACAAATGAGTTCTGCTAAAGTGACAAGGATTTGATTTTCTAATACACAGACACACACACACACACACACACACACACACACACACACACACACACACACACACACACCTCTCTCTCTCATATATATATGTGTGTGTGTGTGTGTGTGTGTGTGTGTGTGTGTGTGTGTGTGTGTGTGTGTGTGTGTGTGTGTATAAATATATATATATATATATATATATATATATATATATATAGAGAGAGAGAGAGAGAGAGAGAGAAACTAAGCACTTTGTTTTATTCAGCAAAGCAGACCTAGAAACAACTGTTGCACTTTAACCTGTGAGCTCTGATTTTAGAATCAACACAGACACACAGGTTCTCTGGTACCTCCTCACAGGCTACATTTATTTATCATCTCTTATAAGTTCAGGTGATCAGTACCACTTCAATCAAAAAGCTGTCTCACTCTGGTCTGCTTAGTCTGATCCTTGGCCTGGAACTCTTGTGGATTCTGAAATTTGCCCCAAACACAGCAGGGTATAAGTGTTCTCCTACCATCAGAAATTTCATGTGCACCACTAACATGTCCCTTAATGGCATTCAGACCTTTACCAGATCTATGCATCTAAAGTACATTACATGCAATTTCCATGTTTATTTCTCCAGGTAAACAAGTAAATTTATCTGACCATATATGATAAACTATCTTCCATATGTAAATATCTATATTTTGCCAGATTGTTGTTGTAACACAGATGAATTATCAGGTGGCTACATTGTAAAGTGCTTCTGTCTTACCATAATATATTACTGTAATTTGTGTCCACTCTGAGTCTTCCTCATACAATCAGCCTGTAAATGTTATAAATTAATTCAGTAAAGAAACAACTTGTGGAGTCTTTGTCCCACTAAGTAAAAGTTCTCTTTCAGGTAAAAATAAGAGCAGTTTGCTATGTATGCCACCATACATTTGCAGACCATTTGGCTGTGGGACTATTGAATGCAGATGTTGAATCATTACTATTTGCAATTTTTATCTGACTGGACTGTAGTAAGCAAATGTATCTGATTTACAAATTTATCAAAAACTGTCAGCAATCTAAGTCAAATAAACCATAGAAATAAGTATAATGTAGATGGCTGCCTTAACACTAATGAACATAATGAGGCTATATTTAAATAGTGGGCTTACTTATTTTTTTACCATTTACAATATATAAATTATATTGTCAGGTTATACAAAAGAAATTTCAGATATTGTTCCTATTTATTTATTTATTTTTCAGTTTATTGACCAGTATAACAAATTCAATATTTATTGTTAAAGTATTTATGTTATGACATTTATGTCTTTATCTGTCACACCTTCTGTTGTCATTATTTAAAACTAAGTCAACAATGTGCTCTGCTCCCTTACACTGTAGGTCGGGACTCTGTGTACACATGTAATTTTTTAGCACTTCACATATATCTACCTCTCACCTTAATTGTAGTTTGATTCTACACAGTGATAATTAATCAGTAATGTCCTAACTAAACATACCTTCAATGTCCATCTTATATGTGTATTCAATATGTTACGTGCTTAAATGGAAGGAGAGAGGCATTATTACAGAACCATTACTTACCTGACTTAAGTCATACTATTTGTATAAGATAGGGTAATGCAATTTTACTTATTCTAACAAATAAAGACAAATTAGTATGTTATGCTTTCGCCTGGTCTTATATTAATAAATAAGGACATTAGATAATTAGAAGTCACACTTGCTATACTTTAAAATTTTTCAATGGCTAAATAATCATTCCTATTTTCAGTTATTATTTGTATACCTCTGTATTCCTAGCAAATTAATACTGAACTGAATACCCCTTCCCAGGGGAACCACAAATTTCCAAGTCAGTACCTTTTGAAAGGCTACCAAAATTCCTGACTGAATTCTGCATAAGACTGTACCAAAAGTAATAGTTGTACCACAAATTTGCGTTCACCAAATTTGTGGATGACTGCAAACTGGGAGCTATTATTGATTCTTAAACTGATGTAGACATCCTGCAAAAAGGCCTCACAGACACCAACAACTGGTGCCAGAACCATGGTCTTAAGCTCAGTGCTAAAAAGTGCATTGTCATCCCCTTTGGGAAAAACACAGTGCCCATGCACTACCACATAGATGGTAGCCCTCTCAACTCCTAAAGTGTGATAAGAAATCTGGGAATACAGGTAGATAGCAACCTCTCCTTCGCCAACCATTTTGCCACAGTAGTCAGGAAGTTCTTCTATGTGTTACACCTCATTACAAAAGGCTTCTCATCCAGGAAGAAAGAAGTCATAATCCCCCTCTACTCATCCTTCATTAGACCCATTATAGTGTACAATGCCCAATTTGGCATGTACTTCACTAGACACCTACAACAACTGGACAGGCCACAAAAATTCCTCACAAAGAGGATCTTGGGACTCAAACACATGCCCTATACAGACAGACTTAAAAAACTCCAGCTGTACTCCGTCTCATATTGCCTACTTAGAGGTGATCTCTGCTTGGCATACAAAGCCATGTCTGACCCAGTGTTGCTGCTAGACATGCTTCATCTGAAAAAGGCTCGGTCCCTCCGCACCACTTGCTCCAAAGACCTCAATCTCATCACCACAATAAACAGAACTTGCTGGAGGGATAGGTTCCTAACCCAGAGACTTGCCATACTCTAGAATAAACTCCCCACTTATGTCAAGCAGAGCACTTCACTAGCCGTCTTCAAGAAAAAGCTTGACGAGTGGATGGGTAACAGGAAATTCACCCCGGGGGTCACTTGCTCGATAGGGGCACAAGGAACTAACGACTGGGAATATTCTTGGGCTAGGCTTGTGTTGGCTCCAGGGCCATTAGCCTAGTACTCACCTATGAACCTATGAACCTATGACTCCCAGTCAATGGAATTAAAAGGTGACACATTGGAAGACAGAAATGCAATTTCCACAGCAATTCTAGATGACATTTGTAAACTTGCTTATCAAAACCACATTTTCATTAAAGTAAATCTACCCTATATAGCTATAAGGTTTGCAATCCTAAATTATGTTTTTTTTCTTATAACTCTGCCCATGAGCAGTATTATTCACCATTCAGTGAAATTGTACTATAGGTCCTGTAATAATAAAAAAAGTGTTCCTGCATGGACTCCCTGATATAGTACTACCAACTTAATATGGCAAAAATGGGCTTACTATTAACTAATTAGCTCTGGAATTTCTGCAACTTGTTGATTTAGTCTTTTTATACATATATCATTTGATTAAATATGAGCACTTGTCTATACTGTGCAATATAATATGATCGTTATATAGCATGTGCTGGGCACAACATCTTTTATAGAGGCTTGATCACCTCTCCTACTTCATTGATTGCTTTGAACCTGCAAAGCAGGGCTAATTTTTAGCCTGGCCATTCATGTCTCTCCATACCTGGCCATTCATGTCTCTCCATGAGCATAACATTTGCATCTGTGTTCCAACAAACAGCAAATGCTCAGTGTTTTCATGCTGTTTTAGAAACTATAACCAACTATAGGCATGGAGAAGTCTTTGTGAACAAATATAGCTGAAGATGTTTTGGAGTTACCTTGGGTGTGTTTGCAAACTTGTATAAATTTATAAGAATGTTTTTGCCTACTGACACTGTTTAAAGAGCGTGGGAGACATACAAACTATATTAGATACAACATGGCCTTCAGTTACATCTACTGAAGTTACAATGCATGTTTTGGATGAAGCATGATAGTCTGTATGCATTTTTCATGGAATTGGCTCCCGAATAACTATCCCCTATTCATAGGCTACACTTAGAACAGAATATTGAAGCTTTAATACTAAAGTGTTATATATATCTCAAAGTAATTTCAAGCAATGGATGTACTAACAATGTCATTTCAGGAAATATTTTATTGTTACATTTTAATAAAAAAGTAGCTTTTTTATTAGACTTTTAAATAATATTACTTGAAGAGACCAGCCCGAAGTGTAATTAGCTATTCTTGCATCCAGTGCCATACCCTTATCTGGCTGCTCCATCAACATTAAATTGAGGAGCAAGAAGTTATTTTAAACTGTAGCAAACTGCTTGCTACATTTGCATTTTGTTATAGTAAACAGCTGATACAGTTTATGTCAAACAGAGAGTGCTGCAGTGCTTTAGTCTGAAGTTAAAATTCAAATTCAGTGCTGGCATTCTTTTCTGAATGCCAGTAATGCAAGACAGGAAGCACTACATCACTTCAGTCTCACCACAGATGGCACTGAAGGCTGATCAGGATTTGTTGAATGTGCCTGCCTAATACTTTGTGTCTAGAGCAGCTGTTCCCTTTACCTCTCCATAGCTATAGCTCTGAGACTCATCATTTCTCTAGCAACACAAACATGTTACTTTGCTACACAACGATATAAATTAGCTTCATTTGATCAAAAGCATATTCTGTGTACATAGCATTTGCACCAGGCTACACAATCACTTAATGGCTTCCATATTCTTGAATGTTGTCCTCAGTTTAATGGAATTTTGCCTATTTTGAAATAAATTAATATTTTCCAAAGTCCACTATTGTATGTTTCATAACTGATCAGCAGACACAAAATCAATTATATGAGTGCAGTAAGTCCTCTGTACTTTTTGTATGTCTTAATGGATAGACTTTTGGTGTAACCCCCTCCCCCATAACCTGAACAGTTACAAAAAGCAAAACCTGAAACTTCCAGATTCTCATGGATGTTTATGCCCTCTTCAATTTACTATATAATGAACACTTAGAAGCAACTGTTGTAAATAAACATGTGAGCTCAGATTCTGACAATGATCATAGCTGTGCAAGCGTTCTTATCATTCTGGACTGGTATGACTTATTTATGGAAAGTTAATTGGCACCAGTTCTATCCATAAGCTGCCTCAGTCTTGACATTTGCTGCAAGTATGGACACAGCATTCAACCTGCTAACCCTCTACATAAAAAAATTGAAAAAATTAATTTAATAAACTACTTTTTTTTTTGCAATTTTGATGTTTTTTCACTTGATGGCGACTGGCTTAGTTGGCACATAAGATTTTTGGGCTTAAGGCCTATTACTCCACGCTTGCCCATTTTCACCTGCCCTGAAAATGAAACCCTCTATGAAGATGAGCGGCGGAAAGAAAGAAAAGAAAAGTGGATAAAGTGATTTTTACTGGACAACTAAATATTTTCTCACTTTTAATTTTTTTTCCTGAATGATCTGCTGTATGCTGTTTGCCTTTTATAAGATTTAGATTTTGTTAAAGAGTATGCCACAAAGCATGCTACACAACTAGCAAGCTAATTATGCAAGCAAGCTCAACAAAGACAAAAGAGCTGGAGAAGTTGGCAGACAAAAGTTTGCCAATTCAAGTTTTTTTCACCGCCACCAAGTCCAGCAAACTGCCATTCAAGCAAGGCTGTTTTTATGCTTTCCTTCACTGACTTGCTGTCTTCAACTGGCACTTGCACTGTTGGGCGTTGTTGACTTTAAAGGGAAACAAAACAAGGAAAACAAAAGGAACAGGACAATCTCCTCCTCCTAGTTTTTTTGAAAAAAAAAGTGAGAGGAGAGTAGGAGTGATATACAGAAGGATAAGGATAACACTTTCAAAAATTTAAAAAATTTTTTCATTTTTTTTTCATTTTTTAAAGAAAGACTCATTTAGAGTCAGTTTTCTTTTATTTTAATTTTTTTTTTTTTTTTAATTAAAGCACATGTTGTTTTCCATATCCCAAGATGTGTATTTTATTTTTCCCCAATGATTTTTTCAAAATCTATCACTATCTGTTCTGTGTCCGCCCTTTGTCAAATGTTAGAACTCAATGTGGCCCACGAATCAAAAAGTTTGCCCACCCCTGCTCTACATACACCTCCCAACTTGCCTATAAACTTTTCCATTTAACTATCTCCCCATTTGCTTACAACATTGCATCCTTGTCCAGAAGAGTACATGTTCACCATGTTCAGGACATCCTCAAAGTGTTCTTTTTATTTCTTGACAATGTCCCCAGCTGAGATCAAAATGTATCTGCATTAGCTGCAAACAGCCTTGTTGATGTATTGTACTACCCACTCTTTCTGAGTCATCGAATGGTTTGCCAGAACTACTGCAAGCTCATCCAAACATCATTCTGTATGGCCTTTCCAACATCCTCTCACATCCAGGTCCTTACTACTGTGGCTATCTTAACCTATCCTAACTTATCCTAGACTCTCAGCATCTCTTGTTCAGACATAGAGACCGCCTTGGCAACACTGCAAATACTGTATTTCCTTTCCTTTTCATTAGCGTGACTGCTTCCCTCACAACTGGTGCATACTAACAGGTCCTGAAGTTACTTCTATGACAGGCACCTATCACTTCCTGGCCATAGCTCCCTGCCACAGCTTTGGATACTGAAGTCTTTCACACAGTCCATTCAAATGTCCCTGATCTCCCCTGGGGTAATGTTGCAGTTAAGCTCTACCCTGCATTAGCATCTGCCAGGCATTCCCATGACACTCTCACTATGCTTTCTGGTTTTACCACATATGTTCACCTGTTGTCCTGTTTGTTTGACCCAACTAGCCATCAAGTGGTGATGAAATGGTAGCCCAGAACCTCTCTTCATCCAAATGAACTGAAGTCTGATGATACGAGTACAAATACAATTGTTGACATTTGTCTCAATGTGATCTGGTACCCAGCATACTGACAAGCAGCGTTTTGTTTAATCATGCTGTTTACTATGGAGAGTCCTTGACTAGCACGGGAGCCCAGTAACTATTCACCACTCAGAGATCATCTAATTAAATCATTCCCACTCATGTCAAATAGCCTTAAGTAGCAGTTTCACCAAATACACTGCTTTTACCTATCATTTAACTAAAAGTCTCTGTGTACAAATCTTGTTAGCAATAATGTAGTTAATAATCTAAGATTTTTTTATCATTTCAGACTTAAAAACACAATGGTATGACTGCTAATTTAGACCTTTTTGCTAATAGATTTTTTCATTTCCTTTCCAATATTATCCCATCAAAACAGACTTTAATGCTTAGCCCCAGTTGTTATAAAATGAGTACTACGTAAAACTGTATCATAATATTGGCAATGATCCTAGTCATTCCACTTTTACCATCTATGAGCTATGCCTTTGACTTTACAGCATCAAATGCCTAAAAACAAATATGCTATGTGTTCATGTCTAAGTAAAACTCATTTAATACCATCACAATGACTGAATCAGTTTATTTTTCCCCATTAAGTGTTGCTATTTAAAATCAACAAAAGCACAACCAAGCTGTTTTCTATATAATATTTCTGTATCAAAAATAAGTTAATTTCTAGGCAGTATTTCTGAGTCAAAAATAAATTCTTTTACTATGCTCAGGTGACATAGACACTCACCCTGGACCTCAACCAGACCAGTCTATACGTTCACCTAAGAATCCAGCTCAGAGTGTCAAAGGCTTAAGCAGTGACTAATTAATCTTTCCCTTCAGTAGTTACTCCCCTCTCTACAGCCTGTGTCCTGTTATCCTCCAACAGCTGTCCTGCAAGTCTTGTTTTATAAGAAGGATAAAAAAGCTGTCTTGAACTGCCCTCAATCCAAATAGACCTGCCAAGGTTACTATCTCTAAAAGGTTACTATCTCTAAATGTTCTGTTTCTGGTCACAGTATATAGCACTGGGTCTAACTATATATTAGGCCACCCCAATACTGAAATATATAATAAAAACTATAATATATAGTTAAATCACAGTAACTATCCCTGAAGTATTATACTGCTATATTAGTATTATTTAATATATGCACAAAAAAAAAAAAAAGTGTTACCAACCCCTAAATTGAATAAAGATATTAAACAAAGTAAAATAAAAACAAAAAAAATAATACTTTATATCCTTATTATATCCTAACTATAAACAGCCAGCATATTTATATATATTTAAGATCCTTGTGATCCTGGCCCCCCTTCCCTAGAGATAGCTCAACCTCATATGCTAATAACCCTACCAAAACACTATCTATAAATAGGTCCCCCAACTCCCTCCTGGTCTGACATCTAAATAATAGATGCATAAATAATAAAGTGCATAACTTACATGTCCTCCTAGAAGTCCATTCCCCTGACATTCTGTGCCTAACTGAAACCTGGCTAAAATCATCAGCCTCGGATAATGAAGTTTTACCACTTGGGTATAATATACTTAGACTTGACCGCACTACTAGGAAGGGAGGGGGGTAGCTGTACTCTTCAAATCTACACCAAATGTCACTTTAGACCCCATACAACCACCACAGGTCAATAAAGCAGAAATACTTTCTACCAAATTCCAAATTAACAAAAACAAATTTATAAATATTTGTACATTCCCCTAGGGAATAATACCAATACCCTAGAAGACATCCTCTAATGATTAGCTAATACCTATCCACAAGAAACCAAAGTACTTGGGGATTTTAATATTGACTGGAACACCTGCTCCTCTCAATCTCCTATCACCCATGTAAACCTATATGGGTTTACACAGGTCATATATACCACCACCAGGATAGGTAAACTTAATCACAAAGTAAGTATACTAGACTGGATACTAGTCAATAGTCAGTCCCGAATGTATACATCAGGGACCATCCCTGATGACCTCAGTGATCACCTTCCCACCTTTATTTGCAAACACAAAACCAATAATTCCCATCAGCCCACCTATAGAACAGTAAGAAATAATAAGAGCTGTAATCCTAGCAAGTTTCAGGACAAACTCAAATCATGTAATTGGTCTGCCCTAAAATACTTGCCCCTTGATGAAGCCGTTGCTTACTTTAACAATAAATTCCTTACCATCCTAGACTCTCATGCTCCTGCTTGCTCTACTAGGACCAAAACAAAATCACACCATGGCTCTCTAAAGATACCAAACCAAAAATCATATTCAGAAATAAAGGCATGGGCTACATGGCATGCTACAAAAGCCCCTCTAGATCAAATTAAATTTTGGCAATTAAGCAATGAGACAGAAAGATCCATTTTACTAGATAAAAAAAAACTACTACTTCCATCTCCAGCAGGAAAATCAAAATAACCCTCAAAGGTGTTGGGCAGGTATAAATAAACTACTGCACCCAGGACAAACCACCACTCCACCTCCCTCAGCCTCTACTGATAAACTACCAGAGGATGTCTCTAACACCTTCAATAGTTTCTTCAGTGAGACTATCCAAGCTAGCCAATTACCTCTGAACTCCTCTAACATACAGGATGCCATTCCCAGTACCCAGGCCTCCTTTAGCTTCCAACCAGTCTCTACAAGTTTCATTCGTACCCTAATCAAAAAATTAAAACCTACTACCCTATCTGCTGATTTTCTCCCTGCTGAATATTTGCAAAATGCTGCAGATAACATAGCTTACCCCATATCCATTCTAATCAATCGTAGCATATCAGAAAGTACAGTCCCCTCTATCTGGAAAATATCTTGTGTCATGCCCCTCCATAAAGGTGGTAGCTCTACTGAATTGTCTAATTTTAGACCCATAGCTATCTTGTCACCTCTGGCTAAAATTATAGAAAAGTGCTTCCATAAACAGCTTCTGTACTATCTAATCCAAAACAACATACTGGTTAACTCTCAGCATGACTTCAGGCCACATAATAGTGCCACCACAGCCCTCCTCACCTTCTCCAATGCTATAAACTATAACAGGAATAATAACAAATTATCCTCAGCCCTTCTTTTGGATCTCTCAAAGGCTTTTGATATGGTTAATCACCATCTACTCATCCACACCCTGAAAACAATGTCTCTAGGCAATCACTCTCTCAAATTGTTTCAATTCTACCTGCATAATAGACAACAAGCTGTCTTATGGTAGAACAAATTATCTAACCTCCAGAGGTCTATTCTGGGACCTCTTCTGTTTTCCATTTTTATTACCAAACCTTCATACTGTCATCCCAAAAGCAAACTGCATTCAATATGCGGACGATTCCACTTCGATCTGCACTGCCACCTCCCAACCAGATTTGCAGACAATAACTCAGAGTACTTTTAATGTAGTTGAAAATTGGCTTTATGATCGGTGTCTGATTTTAAATTCCAACAAAACAAAGCTACTACTTTTCTCCCCCACCCAAAGGTCCCTGTTGTTATCTTTCTCCATTAAGTCTAATAATGGTACCATAATCTTCCCAGATGCCCATACAAAACTCTTAGGAGTTATTGTAGACAACACTCTTAAATTCTATGTGCATGTCAACAAAACTATCAAAACCATTAATAAAAAACTTGGCTCACTATATAGTATAAAGCCATTCCTAACCCCACCTGCTAGAACTGCCATTGCCTGCTCCCATCTACTCTCTACCCTTTTGTATGCCTCCCATTTACTTACCAATTTAAACAAAACTGAACATAACAAACTCTCTAGCTGCTATAATCACATAGCTAGATTTGCCACTGTCCTGCCTATAGAACACATCACTGTAAAAACCTAAATAATCTTGGATGGCTAGAACTACCTAGGCTGATTCAGTATAACCAACTTATAGTGGCTCATAAAGTATTTAACCAACCTGAAAATACACCTGCAGTAAAAAACATTATCTATCCTCACTCCAACCTCAGACCACTTCGCTCATCTCATAGGCTGGTAGTACAAACTATCAAATCCAACAACTCAGCCAGTGACTCCCTGTTCGCCAACTTCATTGGCAAAACTTGGAACTCGCTGCCTGCTGACATTACCCCAGAAACTACCCTATCTCAATTCAAGAAAAGTCTCAAGCAGTATTTCAAGTCTCAATGGTTATGTCCTTGCTCCAAGCCTCACTAAATATTTAGTTTTACTTGCGTACCAATACTATTTTTAACTGGAGCTCATTTGTATTTTAATTGTTAAGCTATATTATAAGTTTGTGAGATTGCTTAACTTATACTCCTCAAAAGAGTCTGTAAATTGTGTTTAATTTGTACTAAGTTTGCTTGTGTAACTAACTTGGAGCTTTTCTCCCTGGGCCGCCACCGAAAATGGACATGTATCCATTCGGACTACCCAGGTCAACAAATGTAAAATAAAAAATAAATAAAAATAAATTCAAGCCTGTTTACAAAACTCACATGGCTGGATTCATGAAGCCCTACATGGAGTGCAGGAATAGTGCAGAAGCTGCTGCATGCAATATGGCCACCGAGCAATCCAGGATCAAGCCCCCAGGATGTGCATGAGTGCTCCTACACTATTCTGGCTTGGACACTACTTCTATATGCTAATTACCTCATTTGCAGGTGAAAACCATGCAAATGAGGTGAATTAGTCATCCAGGAAGCAGGCAGTTGTCCATGCCTGAACAGTGTACAAAGCAGAAATGTATTCAGCTAGTAGCTGAATACATTTCTGCAAATTAAAAAAACAGAGGCATGACAGCTCGAAAGAAAGCATGTATTATAGTTAGTAGGCATGCCAATGGCCAATGATATGTCCATAGGCATGAAAAATAACTTACGTTTTATAAAATAAAACTTTTTTTTTGGTCGATCTCATCTGTTTAAGCATAGGGCAGCAGCATGCAAATGGGATTGTGCCGAAAATTTAAAAAATGTGAAAAAGCAATTTTCAGGGAAATCTGCATTTTCCCATTATAGTTAATGGCATGTAGAATGAAAACAATACCAGGGTACAGTGGTTGCTAAGGGGAAATGCTCAGTGTGAGTGCAGTAACTATGGAATAAGGCAGTGGGGTATGCAAATGAGGGGAATATTACTGAATCACAAATTTCTTTTAAGTTCCAGACTGCACCTAACCATGTAGGTGCTCTAATACTGCCGTATAAGCAGGAGAAGTAAATGACATCAAAAGGGGGTGTGTCATGCTTGATGTAAACACATTGGAGCTCTGCTGCCCGGGTTTGCATGTAGCTAAGCATAGCTAAGCAAGGGGGTGTCCTACTTAGCTTAGCTGTGCTTAGCTGAGCGTGTTCACGCCCAGAGCAGGCCATTTCCTTTTCAGCAGTGTTTACACTCGCTGAACGGGTTTGCACGGTGTGCACTAAGACTTATATCAGAAAAAAAAAACACAGGAAATGGCAGCACTGTGTATATGTAAGCAACAGGGTGTGTCTGAGGCTGTATAGCCTTGTTTACCTTGCCTAAATGGGTGTGTGGCGTGCACAGAGATTTAAACCACAAAAATAAAAGAAATACAGGAAATGACAAGTGGACCAAGAAAAAAAAAGGAAATAGAAGAAAAGAGGCACTCAAATGCAAGTAATAGAGCTGGCAGGTGGAATGTATCATACTCAGCCAATCACACAGGCAGCATCTGCAACACATCACTATAAACTATGCAAACACCTTTTAGTCTGTTTTTTCCCACAAACTCTATACCACCGGTGTACACAGATGGGGAAATTTTACCTGACAAAACTAATAAAATGTTAGGGGCTGCTGTTGCTCTCATACATCAGTATGTGCAGGAGGCTCAGGGTGGTGAAGAGGACAATGCTGACAACTGGCCCAGACTTATGAGGAGGAGGAGAAGAGTGTTCAGGCCCAGGGTAACCAACCAGGGGCTACATGATCTGGAGATAGTAGAGCGCTACAGGTAGACAGGACATACTGCAGCAAACTGTGGAGCTGTGCCAACCTTGCCTCACATCCAGAACAAGCAGAGGGCATCCCATCCCAGTGGATACCAAGGTGTGTGTAGCTCTAGGAATACTAGCTACAGGTACTTTCCTAAGAGCTACTGGGGATATAATGGGGGTCTCACAGGCATCTGCATCCAGGATATTCCACCAGTTCCTGGATGCCATGCGAACACATGCCGTGGAGCACATTAAATTCCCCAGCACCCGTGAGGAGCTAACTGGCAATATGCATCTCTTCCACCATGTAGCAGACTACCCGGAGGTACTGGGTGCCATAGACTGCATGCACATCCACATCAAAGAACCACCTGGTGACTGGGATAGGGTCTACATAAACCGCAAGGGGTTCCACTCCATCAACTGCCAGGTCATGTGTGATGCCCAGGGCATTATCATGAATGTGTGTGATGGCTGCCCTGGAAGCTATCATGACTCCCACATCTGGCATTCTTCACAGCTGTATCAGTGGTTTGCCAGGGGTGGCATCCCATATGGACATTTAGTGCGGAATGCTGGCTATGCACTGGAGCTGTGGATGATGACACTTATCAGAAATGCACACACACACACACACACACACACACACACACACACACACACACACACACACACACACACACACACGAGCACCATAATAAGGCACACGCACAAAACAGGATAATTATAGATCATGTGTTTGGGATGCTCAAGTCACAGTTTTGCTGCCTTGACATATCCGGTGAAGCCTTGCAGTACTCTCCAGCCACATGTGTACACATGGTCATAGTATGGGCCATGCCACACAATATGATCCTGTGGAAGCAGCTGCAACAGGAACAAAATGGGGAAGGGCCACACAGCCCCCCCACCATTGCCAAGGCCTCCATAAGCACAGAGTGACTTGGAGGAGGAACATCCTGAGCCTGCCCCTGTAAGCAGACAGAGCATGCCCAGTATGCCCTGCCCTTGGCAAAGAGGCAATGTATAGCACATACACGGACACTGTAGTGCCCCAGGGACTGATCTCTCTCTCTCTCTAACTCGCACATACAGTAAAATGGATGCCAAACATCACACCACCTATACCTGACCATGTATAGGCAGTGTATTGTGTGCATCTGACATAGTCATCCCTCACGCACCACCCTTACAACAGCTGCAGGCACAAGGAAGACCAGTCTCTGTAGCAAATTAAAATAATGGGGTGGAATTTTCTGATAGCATTTCCATGGTATTGATCAAGCATGTAAGGGAATGGTTTGGCTAACTGGGATAGCAGCAGACAACTGACAGCTGTGTGGGACAGCAGGATGTGTATCCCCAGTACTGCCTTACCCACACCATGTAGTACCACCCTAGTCGACAAATACCACTGCAGTATATGTAGTCAGCCAAATAACTGGGGGGGGGTCATAGGTCACATGCATGGATATACCCACCACCATCCCCACACAGCAGATCGGCTGTAAACAACCATACAGAAATGCCTGGCAAAGACCCCCACATGGTGACAACCATGAAATACTCACCCGCAGACTTTTACACAGTGATATCACAGCAGGTCTGGCAGTGGCAGTATAGCTTTGAAATGTAAGAAGTCTGAAACTACAAATGTCTATGCCAGAATAATCTGACCTGTGGTTGATAGTGTTATGCCTGTAGTCTGAAAGATAGGGAACACCACCATGCTACATGGGACCAAAATGTTAAGCACATATCAGCACAGTCTGCGCAGATGTGTAACGTGTACAGTGATGTCACCCCCTATAGCCCCATAGAAATGCAGTAACGTGTTCCTAGACTTAAGCAGCATCTAGTTGTCACCCAGACTGATGGCGCAATAGAAACAGAAAGCAATTGTCAGTAACACCCACAGTCAACTTACTGGTGCCATCCCAGGGGTGTGTCCTGCAGGCAGCCTAGGAACATATGATCATCAGAATGCACTGCCCTGCTACAGATGGCCTGCATCCGTCACAACTGCTGGGAGCAAACCTGGCTGCCTCAGGGAGCCAGACATTGGGACAAAGCCGTGAATAATGGGGTGATGAAGGTTCAAAAAGAAGGAGTCCTGTGAAATACTGCTCTAATAATGTTACAAAGTTGATGGAATGATTTGTAGTAGCATGGAATGTCTGATGGGTACGAAGACTGAAACTGCAATGTCAACTGTCTGTAATATCTGACTTCAACCCTGAGTGACTTGCAAAACACTTTTACTGGAAAACCACACTTGTTTGGGTAATCAACAAGATATATGAGTCATGGATATGGACATTCTGTGATACTATGTACAGTCGACAGGCAGGGCTCATAGTTTAAATATGGGAATGCACCCACTGCAGGCAGGCCTAACCCTGGAAGATAATGACAAGTCTGCACCCACAGAACCTTGGGCCACAGCCATGGGAATAACACACCCTCCCTGATCACTCATCATATGCAACATCCTGACCCCAACATGTGACCATCCAAGCAAAATGAGGTGGGCCATACATATATGTGTGACAAACACACACCTCCAGGATGGTCAAACAGTCTGACACACACAAGACCCTCCAAGTGCAATCAACCATTGAGGAGAGCCCAATGCAAAGTACTGGTAGCTATAGCCAAACATATCTGCCCAATACACACGCCCCCCACATATCCTATCCCCTACAACTATATCTGGAGTCTGCCTGTCACCCTGATCCTGTCTGATTTATATTACCCAACTGTAGACTGGAACTCAGACAAGGCCAGAAAATAAATGCACAGAGATTCTGCCATTGTAATATATCACCAAGGTGCTGGACCATTTCCACAGCACCAGCAGTCAATTGATTGTAGGCACACCCCTCAACAGGCTGGATAGTGCAAGAATGCATATCATCTGGCCCATAAAACTTGTGTGTGCATCATCCATCCTGTATTCCTCTGGATCTGTGATGATCTGAGGAGGTATGTCACCAGGTAATGAAACAGTACATGACAGTGTCAAATGGCATATATGACAGATGTCTGCTAAAACCAGCCCTGTAACCCTTGCAACCCATACATTATTGAGAGAAATTGTCACAATCATTGTATGACCCATTGTCCCCACATTTTGATAGACTATCTCCAGATATCCTGGACTAATAGGTTGACAGGTATGGCTGTAGCACAAAACAAATAGGACTGGAGTACAACAATCCTTGGAATTGAGTCCCACATGTACTACAGAAGGACACACTGGGCATGCTCATACACTTAGAGAAATGTCAGTAGGATCTAGGAATGAACAGGCCTTCTCCACCCAGTGCACTTTCCATTGCCCCACCTTAGCAGACCTGAAGATGTCTGTCACCATAGAAGTCACTTTTGTTAGGCCCAGCCCCACAAGCTCTGTGGTGTGTGTGATAACTGCATAACAAGATAGTACAAACACTAGTGAGGTAGGAGTTCAAATCTCAGTCCTGGCAATTGTAAAAGTGTGTGTGTTTGTGTGTGTTTACAACTAAAAGCTTGTGGGTCCATTCAAACCCAGTACACCTCCCCTTTCCCATCTTTAGCAGTCCTGCAGATATCAGTCATCTTAGAAGTACCTTCCATCAAGCTTCAGCCCTGTAAGCTCTGTGGCACGTGCAATAACTGCATAGCAAGATAGTACAAATAATTAGTTAGGTAGGCATTCTAATCTCAGTCTTGGCAAATGTAAGAGAGTGTGTGTGTGTGTGTGTGTGTGTGTGTGTGTGTGTGTGTGTGTGTGTGTGTGTGTGTGTGTGTGTGTGTGTGTGTAAGACTGAGGGAGTTGTGTGTTTGTTTATAGGTGAAACAATTTTATGCCATTCCCACTCATGACACTTCACAGTGCCCCACCTTATCAGTCCAGATTATCTCATTCCCTTATCAGCAACCTTGGCCATCTGTCAGCCCTGTAAGCTTAGTAGTGCGCGTGATAAATGCTTAACACTATAGTACAAATAACTAGTTTGGCAGGGGTACTACTCTTTTGTCAAATGTGTGTGTGGGTATGTATGTTTGTAAGTAGAAGTATTTTGATATGTTTTCCACCCACTGCCCTACTTTATCAGTCCTGCCGATGTCATACCCCATATCAGCAATTTTGGGCAACTCTAGCACATGTGGTAACTGTGTAACACTATGATACAAATCTCTATTTAGGTAGGGTTTCTACTCTTATATCTGGGAAGTGTGTACGTGTATGTGTGTCTGTTTGTAGGACTAAGTATTTTGATAGGTAAAACACCCACTGCATTACTTTGTCAGTCCTGCTGATGTCATTCCCTTTATAGGTTCACAAGCATGTAGTAGGTAATGGCCCAGGAGCCTTAACAAGCCTAGCACATAGAAGGGCCCTGCCATTGTGCCACCCGATGTTACATCCCGATGCCTGTATCAAGTATAGTCACTGCAGTGATCCTTGGGTTGAACTGTCTATTACTCATCCAGTCATCAAGTTTCCCTGGAACAGGGTCAGTTAGGTGCTCTGCATGACATGTATGGGAAGTGTATTCCAGGGCATGTGCAGTCTTTTGGTGAGAGACCTGTCCCACCAGCATGTTGTGGTGATTGTGGTACTGAGCTAGAGGTTTCTACAGTGTGTGGTGTGGATGGATTTATATGTAGCATTTCTAAACCAGCTGGGTCAGACATGACTTTGTAAGTCAAGCACAGATAGCAACTAATTAGGTGATATGACAATGACACAGAAAATAGCTTGGGTCTACTGAGTCTGTCTGTGTAGGATGTGTGTTTAATGCCTAGGAACCCCTTTGTGAGGTGCTTCTGTGGCTTCCCCAGCTGTAGCAGGTGTCTAGTGAGGTACATGACAAATGGGCAATAATACTTGAGGAGTGGTCTAATGAGGGAATAGTAGACAGAGAGCATTACCTCTGTCTTCCTGGATGTAAAACCCTTGGTAATGCAATGTGCCATATAGAAGGATTTCCTGACCACAGTGGCAATGTGGTGCTTGAAGGAGAAGTTGCTGCCAACTTGTGTCCCCATATCTATTATAATGCATACAGTGTTCATTGGGCTCCCATCAATGGGGAACTGAATGTTTTACCAAGGGGGATGATGATGCACATTGTGGTGTCAAGATTCTGGGCATGGTTTCCAAACCACTCAGTGGTCTCAGTGAGGCCTTTCTGTGGGATGTGTACATCACTTGTGGAGTTAATTATAGCTCCCAACTTGCAGTCCTCTGTGAACTTGGTCAGCCAGAGTTCCTCTGTGTTGGGCTAGACTCCTGAGAAGTAGATGCTGGACAGGACACTACCCAGTACTGATCCCTGTGGAACTCCACTTGTGACTGCTTGCCAGTCTGACCTGGAGTTTGCCACTGACATACTTGCCTGTTCTGTGAACCAATTTGCAAAACAAGCAATGATATATGGCTTGATGCCTAGTTTGTGGGGTTTATCAATAATCCCTCACTGAGGGATGGTATCACAAGCTTTGGACAGATTGATGTAGGCTGTATGCAGTGCCTTACTGTCATACACAGCCCTGGTGACTCAGTCAAAGACATCAACCAGGTTGAGCAGGCATGATCTGCCATTCACAAAGCCAAACTGTGTGGGTCTAGAGTTAGAAGATCACCTATATCTTGGTCAATTAGGTCCCTGATGATGTGGTCCATACCCCTACATAGTAGACTTGTCAGGCTAAGGGGTCAATAATCCTCAGGGTCTGTAGATGCTACCCCTTTATATAGAGGGATGACTTTAGCAGTGTGCCATGTTTGAGGAACAAAGCCTGAGGTGAGTCTGTGACTGACCAGGGCACACAGATTTGGTCCAAGGTCACTTTGTATGTCATGTAGAACACAGCCCATGGATATGTTGGTGTCCCATGGAAGCTGTATTCTTACCTGTGGACAATGCAGGTCTAATCTGGCCTGCAGTACTGCTGGGTGCCTGCCATTCATCTGCCATTGTGATTGCACACTTGTGGGGGGAGAGAAGGGTAAAGCTGACATTGAATGTGTTGCCAAGACTGTGGCCAATATCTGTTGTCTCAGGATAGGAATTAGCATTGTGCAGTAACTCACAGCACTTGTGTTTAATGCTGTGGAGGTTGATGTAACTATCAAAGGTTTTTGTGATTGTTGTCAGTGTCTGCTGCATTTCTGCCTTCATAGATGCCTGTAGGGGATTTCATGAGGGATCCCAATTTGTGTTTGAGGCTAATAAGGGGGTTCAACAGTCATGGAACACCACCTTTTTCTGCAACAGTGTCCTCCTTCTGTTGTACACTTTAGTAATGGCAGGGGACTATCATATTGTCTCCCAGTGTTTGGAGGACAGTGTCTGAGTTCTGTTTGCTATGGCTAGTACCATGCATTCATGTACCTGTTTGTACAGTGCATATGTGTATAATTAGACAGTCATGCAGCTATTTCCCATTGCCATGGATGCAGTGAAGTCATCCACCCCTGTTTTTATGGCTGAAAAGTCAGCTTTGGAGAGGTTTTGCAAGGTGGTTACATTTGTGGGGGGGTGGCTCATATGTTGAGCTCCATGTTGATTACAGCCTTTGTGGCTCTCACCAGGTAGGGATTGATAACTGTGGATGAGCAACAGTCCCATATTTAAGTAGTCAACACAGATCAAGATTGTTGCGCCAGTCCAGGTAATTGGAAATGATGAATTCCAGGAAGTGTTGGCCCACTGTACTGGCGCTTGGCTACTTTTCCCAGGTGATGGAGGGGTAGTTGAAGTCTCCTACTATGTTAGTGTTGCAATGGACCTTCATAGATGGCAGGGTGTTGAGGAATGTGCATTGACAGTCTATGGACATAGATGTGGACCCATAGCAGGCTATGGTCTGGATTGCACTATTACCCCAAGGAAGTTGTACCAGAAGTATCTCCAATGCATTATGCTGGGATACTAGTCTGGAGGTGTTCCTATCCATAATGGATATGGAGACAAGAAAACCTGTGGAGGTATGGAGTAGTCCATATTTGGGGGCTGACAGCTGTAGAATGCATTATAGCCTGTTACTGCAAGGCTGCTGTCTGCTGCTGTGAACCACCTCTCCATTAAAGCAGAAATGTTAATGTCCTCCACTCCGAGGAGGACTTTGAATGACTGCATCCTGACAGTTAGATGTCTACTTTTGAGCAGCATGATCCTCAGATTGCATACATGTCTAGCTGTTAGGGTGGTAATTACATTTGGAACACTGCCTAAAAAGGTATTATAGGGGTGGCAAGACACTTAGCCAGTACCTGGAATCCCAGGGCTGACAGATGTAGGACATCTGTGGCAAGTCATTGAGGTCTGTCAATCATGTTATCCCAAGCAGAGAGATACTGGATCCCGTAAAAATGACACAAAACATGTAAGCCAATGTTGCAGTCAATCGTGTGTTGGTAGTACTGCAGCAACATTCTGGGTGATGGCAGTATACAGCTCAGGGCTACTGTCACACCTGCCTGGACCACAAAATCAAAGAGTTCAAACATGTCCCTTGCCATGTAGTCCAGGGAGGTGTGTCCCAGATCATTCACACCCACATGGATACAGAGTGATACTCATAGTTGTTGTGGAGTGCCATGACTTGCTGTGTTATGTGTTGGATGCTGGCATGTGATAGATATTTGGCTGCTACTTGCTCCATATTCAACTTAGTGAGTGGGATATGTGTGTGCCACGGTATTGAGTTACCCATGATCACTGTATTGTGCAAGGTGGTTAGCATTAGTAGCTTAGCTTGAGGGCATACTGTATACGTGAAATATGTGTCCTTTGGCATGTGCCATGTCTTGGTGTCTGAGTGGGTGTCTGTCTTGTTGGTCTGTGCTGTTTGGGTAAATGTCCATTGAGTGCCTCTGTGAAGGTGGGTGTGTGGCTTTTCACTGTATGTCATGGCTGTCAAAGTGGGTGTCATGCTGGGCTATGTGTTCCACATGGTGTGGTGCAGGTGTTGATCATATCCTCTTGACCTGCTAGTCCAGTCTTTTCTGGAGAGTGCATATGTCCACACTGGGTGATATACGAGTCTGAGTGTTTGGAGTTTAGAGGTGAGGGTTGTCTGTGTACATGAGGCAGTTGCAACAGTGACTCAGAATGGACAAGTGCACTAGGTTAATGGGTGAAAACACAGACAAATGCATTTCAATCATGCCAGAAGGGGTGGACATAAGTAGAATGTACTGGGGTTACTACTGTGAAGAACGAGTACTGCTGATGGCTCCCAGATGTGCCACACTTATTGATACAATAACCTGGTAAAGTGCCAAGCTATAATGCTATTTGAAGTGCAAGACAGAAAGAACTAACATGATGTAAGGGTGAAACTGAAGGCAGACTGTCTGACACCTGTAATTCTTTACCTCAGCTGTGCAGTTATCAACAGCTTTGGCCATTTGAAAGTTCAGTAACCTTTGTAGCATGTGCGGTAACTGCTTAACATTATAGTAAACATAACTAGATAGGCAGGAGTTCTAATCCCAGTACTGTCAAGTGTGTGTGTGTGTGTGTGTGTGTGTGTGTGTGTGTGTGTGTGTGTGTGTGTGTGTGTGTGTGTGTGTGTGTGTGTGTGTGTGTGTGTGTGTGTGTGTGTGTGTGTGTGTGTGTGAGAATCATATACTTTCTAGATTATACCATTTTTGACTTGTGTACTACCCTTCACACTTTCCCTCATACCAGTCTAGTAATCCTGTTGATATCATCCACCTTAGAAGTATCTAAGGACTAGGTAAAACTGTATAAGCTCTGTGGCATGTCTTATAACTGCATAGCACTACAGTAGAAATAACTAGATAAGCAGGAGTTCTAATCTCACTAATGGCAGCTGTTTGGATGTGTTTGTGTGATAATCATGTAGTGTGTGGGTTATACCATTTTCATCTTCTGTATCACTCTTTACACTTCCCTTCACTCCAATTTAGTAGTCCTGTTGATGTCATCCACCTTAGAAGTACCTTTGGACTAAATGAAAATGTATAAGCTCTGTGTCACATCTGTTAACTGCGTAGCACTATAGTAGAAATAACTAGATGGGTAGGATTTCTAATCACACTACTGGCAGCTGTTGAGATGTGTGTGAGTTTGTGTGAGACTCATGTAGTGTGTGGGTTATAACATTTTTTACTTCTGTGCCACCCTTTACACTTCCCCTCACTCCACTTTAGTAGTTGTGTTGATGTCATCCACCTTAGAAGTACCTTTGGACAAAGTGAAAATGTATAAGCTCTGTGGTGTGTCTGATAACTGCATAGTACTATAGTAGAAATAACTAGATAGGCAGGAGTACAAATCCCAATACTGGCAACTCTGTGTGAGGATTATATCTTGTGTGGCTTATACCATTTTGATGTGTGTACCATACATGGCTGGTGACCACCTCCCACTGCCATTACTTTATATAGTGTGGTAACAGCATCTGCCTTACATGTAGCAAGTTAAACCATTGTACAGTCCTCTGTACAGATGTGTCTGGAATATCCAGATGTTTGCAACCTATACTTGGTTAGAAGTGGTCTGTGTACCTTAACAATGCCCATGTATGTGATATTGTAGCCAAATAGGATCAGGTATCAAACCTCACTGAAACATCATACTGATACAATGTCTGCCACCCTCTCAGGTGGCCAGCCTTGTAGGTGCAATATATGAGTGCAGATGCTTGGTTTTCCAAGTGGACTGTTCATGTTAGGGGTCATATTAAAGGTTGGAAGAGGTGTGGACTGGCAATTTGTATGCATCAGAAATAACTTGCATCTTAATAGGGGTGTGTACACAATTTATATACAATGTATACCAGTAATGTGTCAGACATGTCCCTACCTTAGGCCATTTGTCCAGCCCATTTTGCTGGCTTCTGTCCAGATGTCTTGGCACTGACAAGTTGTAAGGTATGCTACAGAAATGTTGGATTCACCTCAAATAAGCCCCAGTGGTGACCATTGTGATGCAATGCAGTTAACTCCACCACACGTGAGCATGCACATAAAGCAATATAGCTATTACATAAAGCAATATAGCTATTACTGAAAGTTGTGTGCATGGTAAATTGCATGCCCTCCACATGCCTGGGATATTGCCAGGCCACAATAGAACAATGTCATACTCACCAGCTTCAGGCTGCTATCCCATATGCAGACCAGAGTGTCCTAAGTATTTGTGAGAGTGAGGTATTGTCAGCAGACTCACATGTGGCCTTGGTACAGGATGGATGCAGCATGTTTGCACATTTATAGTACAAACCCCAATAATACTCAGTTTTCTGTCCTCACCATAGATGTGCACCTCTGTGCATTAGAAAACCCCAACCATAACTGCAATTGAACCTGACACATGGATGTAGATACAATACAGATACATGTATGTCTGATACATTAGTGTACTAATCCCCACTGGGCCCTTACCTGCATGCTCCCTGTCAATTGTCTGGGTGCCAACCACCTCCAACATGTTAGCCTCTGTACCCTGGTGTTGTACTGAGGTGTGTACCCCAAGGTTGGTGGGGGCTCATATGCTACACAACTTGGTTGTGTGATGGATGACAAAGAGAAATGTGAAATCATTTGTATGATGTGGTGATGACTGCACCCATGGGAGACACAGTGGTCATTGCAGCAGATGTCAATGGGCATGTTGTTGGAGGTAACAGAGTGTCTGTGGAAGTGATGGTGTTAAAAGGAATGCAGACAATGAGATGGCAGTGGGGTTTGCAAAACAGATGGATATGGCTGTGGTGAATATATACTATAACATGAGGGAGGAGCATAGGGTGAATTACAAGACTGTAGTAAGATGCACACAGGTGGAATATATCCAGTGTGGGAGGGCCAGTTTGAAGGAGCTTGGGGACTGTAAAGTGGTGAAGGGCAAAGTGTATTTAGGCAGCATAGAATGTTGGTCTGCAGGATGATGTTGGTGATCAAGAAAAGGGGGAGTGGGAGTTCAGCAGCAAGGATTACATGATGTGAAATGGAAAAGGGTGATTGTGAGGTGGAGTTCAAGGAAGAGTTAAGACAGACACTTGGTGGCACTGTCAATATACCACATATCAGGTTAAGTACAGCAGAGCTACTAAGGGAGACAGCTGGAAAGGTGCTTGGTGTGACATGTGGATGGAGGAAGTAGTACAAGGAGACCTGGTGGTGGACTGAGGAAGTACAAGACAGTATACAGAGAAAGAGGATGGGGAAGAAGGAGTGAGACTGTCAGAGAGATGAGGAAAGTAGACAGGACTGTGAGGAGATGAGGTGCATGGCAAAGAGAGATATTGCAAAGGCTAAAAATGAGACATATGAAGAGTTGTATGACAGTTTGTGAATTACTGGCTGGTTGTATTTCTCTTTGCTAAGTTCAGTCCTTTTAGTTGTTTTGCTAAGAGATTGTTGTATGTCTGTCCATTGTGTATGGCCTATCATAATTTTGTAGCAGTGTACTGTTCACTTATTTATATGGACTGTGGGGGGGCAGATGTGAGTGTCATGGGTCCGTTTGTATCCAACTGTGCATGCTTCCCCAGTTATGGGTGGTCTATAAGCAGCATATGTTTGTATGGGCATTTTGAGATATGTATTCTATATATATTTTATGACATGTATGCATATATATATATATATATATATACATATATATATATATATATATATATATATATATTTGTAAACATACATTTATATATACACATCAGTATTTATTGGTAATATATATATATATATATATATATATATATATATATATATATACATATATATATATATATATATATATATATATATATATATATATATATATATATATGGGTCTACTTCAGTTGTCCTAACTTCCAATTGACTGACGCCCATTTGGCTGAGACCAAATGACTGAAATTTCATTTAACTGACACTTCATTTGACTGACAAGTATTATTGGCAGTCTCAAGAGCACTGTAAGGCAAGTAAATGGAATATGAAACACCAAAAATCCACAAACAACGAACTGTTGAACTGGAACGGAACACAATAAAAGTTGGCCAAAAAGAGTTAGTGCTATTTATTATAAATTACACTTTCAGCTAGGACAGTGCCTAGCCTTCTTCAGACAAACAGTTAAAATATGGTAAACCTATGCCTTTTATCTAATCAAGTCAGTGTTGTCATCAATTAAGCAATGTTGTTAGTAACCATAACAACATATTGTCGCAGCCTACTTTTATATAACAAGTTATAACTCTAACTTATAATACAGGAAATGATGAACAAAACAATATATATTCCTATCTCATCTTATGTTTAAAAACACACATATGTGTATACATGTTAAAAACTAAACTATACAAATTTAATAACAACATACTCTACTTAAAACACTAAATCAAATTCATACTAAATAAGTCAAATTCATAAAAATACTTATGAATTCCCTGGTTCTCCTTTGTGTGAATATAAGGACTAAAAAATACCTAATTAAACAAACTCTGCACTAACCAACCTTTAATTCCTGGTTAAACTGTCTTATGCAAAAACTTTGTATATTTGCATTGTATTCAATTTTTATCTATTCAAAGTTAGGAGTTTCAACAGACTTTTAATGGAAATACTATCATTAATCCCTGGGGGCATATGAGCCCTCGTTCGCACTTGCCACTTCAGTTCATCTATTTCGAGCAAAATTTGCCAAGGACCCCCCCCGAATGTTCTCAATTCTCTGTTGTAAAACTGTGAACCTAAAGGTGTGTGCGGGAAATTCAGAGCAGTGTTTGGCTAAAGCATTGTTAAAATCTTTCTTCTTTATTGCATAACAATGCTCATATATTCGCTGCCTAAAACGTCTCTCTGTTTTCCCAATCTAAAACACGTTACATGAATTACAACAAGCAGCGTAAATCACACCCTTAGATTCACAGTTGAATTTACTTTTATTTTGTATGTGTTGTGGTTCAAAACCACCTGGTTACCAACCAGAATGTGTTTACATTGTGAACATGAACCACATTTAAACGTCCCATTAATTCTCCCATAAGAATTCCTGCTATTAATGTTGCTCTCTAAGAGGGCTTTAAGATTTTGACCACGTCTGTATACTATTCTAGGGCTAGAACCAAGAATTCTAGAAAGGGAATCATCATTTTTAATGAGGTCCCAATTTTTATTTATTACCTCTCTAATAGACCAAAAATCTAAAGAGAATGTATACAAAAAGCTGGCTTGATAACTTACATTACCAGCTTTTTTATTTGGCAATTCATCAGATAGACTAGCCAATCCATTAAGAACTGAGCGAGAAGATGAGCTTGATTGTCCTTTTAATAAAGGAATAAAATAACCAACATTACGCTTGAAAACTACTTCTTTTGTTGTGTTGTTAACAAGTTGACTAGGATAGCCTCTTTTAATAAACATGTTACATAGATGGTCACATTCAGTCTCAAAGTCTAATTCGTCTGAAATCATATGGGCGGCCCTCACCATCTGGCCTTTGACCATCGCTTTCTTTTGTTGGTACGGGTGGTTGCTAGTAAAATGAAGGAAACAGTTTGAATATGTCGGTTTCCTATATATAGAACTTTTGTATCTACTATTAGACTTGTCATTAACTAACCAAATGTCCAAATAGTTGATCACGGTTATACCTATGTTATAAGTAAACTTTAGAAAACTTGTGGTCCTGTTAATGTTGTCAATAAAGACTGGTATCATGGACAGTTCTCCATTCCAAATACAAAACATGTCATCCTGGTATCTAGTATACCAGGAGACATTGTTTTGAAATAGTTGGTCTTTAAACAACAAGTTGTTTTCCCAATAAGCCATAGCGGCATTGGCGAAATTAGCACCACATGGAGAACCCATGGCCACACCAGTTTTCTGCAGGTAAAACATACACTCAAACAACATAAAATTGTTCTTCAAGACCATTTCAAGCAAAGTCTCAATTATGTAAATGATATTATCATTTGCTTTCTTACTATGCAAAAATTCCCTTACCCATTGTGTGCCTAAATCCTGAGGGATCACTGTGTATAGATCTTTAACATCTATAGTTAACAAATACACCTCAGGTTGGTATTCTAAGGAATTAATGTTTGTAAGAAAACTCCACGAGTCTTTGCAAATCTGTGGTTCAGTTTCAATAAAAGGCTTCAACAAACTGTCAACATATTTGGCACAAGCGTATGTGATTGAGCCACGGCCATCAACTATTGGTCTGAAAGGGGGGGACTTTATGTCCTTGTGGATCTTCGGACACCCAAACAGCACTGGTGTTTTGGGAGCTATCGTATTTAAATATTGGTTTGGGTGTCCGAAGATCCACAAGGACATAAAGTCCCCCCCTTTCAGACCAATAGTTGATGGTTCAGGTTCTCCTAGGGAGAGTGGATTCCCTCACACAGAAGTTTGAATCTTCTGGTATTTTAAAATTACCGCTAACAAACGCTGCACCAGTGGGATGTAATGAGCAAGGTAATGAGCAAGGTAATGCAAACAGTAACCACGCTAACGGAACAGAAGGTGGCAACAGCAACGAATTCCGTAGAGATGAACTACAAGGTTCCAATTTCCTCAATGAAGGTAATACAGTTACAAACATTTCAGGTAATTGTTTGTCTCGTAATATTGAAATGTTGAATACCAATAACAGACATTTGGCAATAAGGGGTCCTTCTGGCATGAAACCAGAATGGCAGAGGATACAATTCCCTCTATGGAACCTTTTTTGAATGTCCCACATCTTTTTAACAATTTAAACTCTCAAGTTGGACCCTCAAATAACTTGAATGAACAGACTGAGAATGTTCTTTCTACACATATTAATGAATTTGACACTAAGCTTTTTAAATGTAAAAAACTTCAACTAGAAGTGTCATACCTACAGGAGTGTGTTCACAAGAAAGTCATCCCTAAAGGGTTATGTCAGTGGAGATATCCTGCAGGGTTAATTGAAAATTCAGCGTTCCATCAGGAGCTGTTAGAACTTTTTGACCGACAGGGGCAAGAGTTTTTATTAGCCCTTATCAACTTTTATAACAAAGACATTGTTGCTTTGAAAACTGATTTAGAGACTTTAGAAGTTGTGATAAAAACACACGTTGATTTTTCAAGATACAAATATGAGTATTGTAGGACATTCACAAGTATTGAAGCCACGATTAATAAACTGCTTATTACTAAGAAAAAGAAACTAAACAGGAATATTAATGATTATGCCAACAAAAGAGCATATCCTAGGCCCCCTCTTCATTTTCAAAAAGTTTCCAGTGGTGGTTCTGTTGTAAATTGTGATAATGATGAAGAAACATCAGCCTCTAACAACAATCAAAATAATGATAGTTTTGTAGATGAGGAAGTACAAGGTCCAATTTTAAGGAGAAGTGAGAGGCTGCTTTCTAACAGTAAGAATCAGCGAGGTAATAAAAAGCCTAATTACAACAATGCAAGGGAGCAGTCTAACACTGTAAATGGAGAACAAGTCCATAATCAACAGGGTTTTCGGGCTGGCACCAACACTGGACAGAACAACAGGAAGCCCAGTTACAACCAACAACAAGTAAAGAACAAGAGAAGACAACGGAGGAGGTAGCTCCCATTTTAGTAACTGAAGAAATGCCTTCTCTTCATTTGAGTAGTGAAGGGGACTTCACCGTATATAACTACACTTCCTTAGATGTCCAACAGGACATGGTTGACTTTTTATCTAAGGGGCTGTCCTTTGTACCTGCAAAGTCCTTTGACATAACTAGAACCATAATGGACTTAAAATTGTTTATTCATAAACTTAATCTTCAAATATCAATGGGACCTATGGTTAGTATGGTGAAAACTTTGAGGGTTTCTAACGTGTTCAATCCCCCACTTCACCCAGGTTTAAACACCTTTGAGAAGATGTGTGAAATTGATTTTTGGGCCATCAAAGAAAAGCGAACATACACGTCCCATCCAGTTCAGTCTAACATGTCTATGACGGAACTTGGGTTTATTCAATTACTTAAAGATTGTAATACAAGAGTTATGAAGCCTGACAAGGGGGTGGCTTAGTCTTTATGGATCATTGTTTATATGTGGAGAAATTGATGGAACATTTAAACACTCCCAATTACACTCAGGTAACAATCAATGAGGTTAATGTAGCCAACAAGAAGGTAAGGTCAACCTTGGATGACTTGTTTGTGGAAGGTTCCATAGACATTGACCTTTACCAATATTTAAATATGATAGCTCCCAAAACACCAGTACTGTTTGGGTGTCCGAAGATCCACAAGGACATAAAGTCCCCCCCTTTCAGACCAATAGTTGATGGCCACGGCTCAATCACATACACTTGTGCCAAATATGTTGACAGTTTGTTGAAGCCTTTTATTGAAACTGAACCACAGATTTGCAAAGACTCGTGGAGTTTTCTTACAAACATTAATTCCTTAGAATACCAACCTGAGGTGTATTTGTTAACTATAGATGTTAAAGATCTATACACAGTGATCCCTCAGGATTTAGGCACACAATGGGTAAGGGAATTTTTGCATAGTAAGAAAGCAAATAATAATATCATTTACATAATTGAGACTTTGCTTGAAATGGTCTTGAAGAACAATTTTATGTTGTTTGAGGGTATGTTTTACCTGCAGAAAACTGGTGTGGCCATGGGTTCTCCATGTGGCTAGTTTCGCCAATGCCACTATGGCTTATTGGGAAAACAACTTGTTGTTTAAAGACCAACTATTTCAAAACAATGTCTCCTGGTATACTAGATACCAGGATGACATGTTTTGTATTTGGAATGGAGAACTGTCCATGATACCAGTCTTTATTGACAACATTAACAGGACCACAAGTTTTCTAAAGTTTACTTATAACATAGGTATAACCGCGATCAACTATTTGGACATTTGGTTAGTTAATGACAAGTCTAATAGTAGATACAAAAGTTCTATATATAGGAAACTGACGTATTCAAACTGTTTCCTTCATTTTACTAGCAACTACCCGTACCAACAAAAGAAAGCGGTGGTCAAAGGCCAGATGGTGAGGGCCGCCCGTATGATTTCGGACGAATTAGACTTTGAGACTGAATGTGACCATCTATGTAACATGTTTATTAAAAGAGGCTATCCTAGTCAACATGTTAACAACACAAAAAAAGAAGTAGTTTTTAAGCGTAATGTTGGTTATTTTATTCCTTTATTAAAAGGACAATCAAGCTCATCTTCTCACTCAGTTCTTAATGGATTGGCTAGTCTATCTGATGAATTGCCAAATAAAAAAGCTGGTAATGTAAGTTATCAAGCCAGCTTTTTGTATACATTCTCTTTAGATTTTTGGTCTATTAGAGAGGTAATAAATAAAAATTGGGACCTCATTAAAAATGATGATTCCCTTTCTAGAATTCTTGGTTCTAGCCCTAGAATAGTATACAGACGTGGTCAAAATCTTAAAGCCCTCTTAGAGAGCAACATTAATAGCAGGAATTCTTATGGGAGAATTAATGGGACGTTTAAATGTGGTTCATGTTCACAATGTAAACACATTCTGGTTGGTAACCAGGTGGTTTTGAACCACAACACATACAAAATAAAAGGAAAATTCAACTGTGAGTCTAAGAGTGTGATTTACGCTGCTTGTTGTAATTCATGTAATGTGTTTTACATTGGGAAAACGAAGAGACGTTTTAGGCAGCGAATATATGAGCATTGTTATGCAATAAAGAAGAAAGATTTTAACAATGCTTTAGCCAAACACTGCTCTGAATTTCCCGCACACACCTTTAGGTTCACAGTTTTACAACAGAGAATTGAGAACAAATTTTGCTCGAAATAGATGAACTGAAGTGGCAAGTGCGAACGAGGGCTCATATGCCCCCAGGGATTAATGATAGTATTTCCATTAAAAGTCTGTTGAAACTCCTAACTTTGAATAGATAAAAATTGAATACAATGCAAATATACAAAGTTTTTGCATAAGACAGTTTAACCAGGAATTAAAGGTTGGTTAGTGCAGCGTTTGTTTAATTAGGTATTTTTTAGTCCTTATATTCACACAAAGGAGAACCAGGGAATTCATATAGCAATAACCCACACCTGGGTGTGGGTAATGCTGGATTTACCCACGGTTGGCGTGGTTTGGTCCCCGGTGGGCCGGACCAAACAAAGACAACCGTAAATCCAGCATTACCCACACCCAGAAGTGGTTATTGCTATTATTAATGCCATTATTTAAGAAAAAATAATTACTTTTCTTAAATAATGGCATTGTATGCCTCTTTGCTGCCCTTCCGCACCTTTTCTGGTGTTCCGGCAGTTCTGATGTACTGCGCATGCCTACGCAGTACATCAGAGTGTGGGCAAAAGCAGCGAGAACGCAAGTTCTCCGTTGCTTTATCTCGCTATGTTAAATGGGTTTAACATAGCGAGACAGTTTAAAATAAGCAGCGGAGATCTCCGTTGCTTATTTAAAGCTGTCTCGCTATGTTAAACTCATTTAACATAGCGAGACAGGTTTAAAAGCAACGGAGATCAAGATCTCCGTTTACTTTTGTATCGCTATGTTAAAGGAGTTTAACATAGCGAGACAGCTTTAAAAAGCAACGGAGATGTCCGTTGCTTTTTAAATCTGTCGCTATGTTAAACTCTTTAACATAGCGAGACAATGTTTTATACTAACGGAAAAAGTCCGGGCGACCGGACCTTTTTCCGTTAGTATATTGAGGGATTTACCACGGGCACGCTGGTTGGGCTGGCCAATCAGCGTGCACATTTTTAGGGTAGGCATTGTATAATAAGTATTTTTATGAATTTGACTTATTTAGTATGAATTTGATTTAGTGTTTTAAGTAGAGTATGTTGTTATTAAATTTGTATAGTTTAGTTTTTAAAATGTATACACATATGTGTGTTTTTAAACATAAGATGAGATAGGAATATATATTGTTTTGTTCATCATTTCCTGTATTATAAGTTAGAGTTATAACTTGTTATATAAAAGTAGGCTGCGACAATATGTTGTTATGGTTACTAACAACATTGCTTAATTGATGACATCACTGACTTGATTAGATAAAAGGTATAGGTTTACCATATTTTAACTATTTGTCTGAAGAAGGCTAGGCACTGTCCTAGCTGAAAGTGTAATTTATAATAAACAGCACTTACTCTTTTTGGCCAACTTTTATTGTGTTCCGTTCCAGTTCAACAGTTCGAAGTAAATGGAATATGTCCCCTTCCCCACTGTAGTGTGACCCTGGAGTTAGAATATATAGTTGGGGGGGTGTGGGGGGCACAGCCCCCCACAATGGGAGGTGTGGGGGTGAAGCCTTCCACTTACTTTTGTTTTACTAAGCAATATTAAAGCAAATTGTGGGTTATGTGCCCCCCACACACCCCTAACTATATATTCTAACTCCAAGGTCACACTACAGTGGGGAAGGGGACATATTCCATTTACTTGCCTTACAGTGCTCTGGAGACTGCCAATAATACTTGTCAGTCAAATGAAGTGTCAGTCAAATGAAATTTCACTCAAATGCGTGTCAGTCAATTGGAAGTTAGAGCAAATTAAGTAGACCCATATATATATATATATATATATATATATATATATATATATATATATATATATATATATATATATATATATGTTGTTATACATATATATGTATCTCCATACATAGCTATCTATCTCTCTTTCTATGTAGACGTTTCTTTAAACACATATATATATATCTATATATATATATATATATATAGATATATATATATATATATATATATATATTTTTAGATATCAATCTTTCCTACATGCACAGTGTCTCTTCCCTATTGTAAACTGGCTGTAAATAAGGGTGTGTTTGAGAAAACATTGTAAAACCATACATCTCAGATGGCTTACTGGTAAATTACTGTCACTATGGTATGCAGGGTCATGGGTTCAAGAACTGTAAGGGCTGTTTATTTTGTTGCGAGGCAGAACAAAGACTGTTGGATACATAGGTTCATAGGCTCATAGGTTCATACTAGGCTATCTGCCCTTGGGCATTTATAAGCCTAGCCAGAATGTGTTTGGCTTTCGCCACCCATTTTAAATTTATTTTGCTATGCCCTTTTTCGAGGTTAGTATACTGTGCCTCTGTCTAACAGTGACACAGAAGTGATACCCGGGGTAAACCCATGATCTCCCATCCACTCATCAAGATTCCTCTTGAAGAGAGTCAATGAGGGACTCTGCCTAACCTGGACTGGGATTTTATTCCAGAGTGAAGGGAGCCTCTGGGTTATGAATCTGTCCCTCCAGCATGTCCTATTTATTTCAGTGCTGAGGTTCAAGTCTCGAGCGTGGCTCGATGGGATTTGGATTTTCTGAGGTGCAGCATGTCCATTAATTCCGGGTTGGACATGGCTTTATACATCAGGCACAGATCGCCTCTGAACAGGCAGTATGCCACTGAGTAGAGCTGGAGTTTCTTTAACCGGGCAGCATATGGCATCTGTTTGAGCCTTTTGATCCTCTTGGTGAGGTACTTTTGGGGTCTTTCCACTTGCTGCAGGTGTCTGGTAAGGTACATCCCAAAAGGGGCATTGTACTCAATTATGGGCCTGATGAGGGATGAGTCAAGAGGCACGATGACCTACCCTGATCTAGATGTGAATCCCTTCATGATTAGGTGGGCTATATAAAATGTTTTTCTAACCACTTTGGCCACGTGGTTGTCAAATGAGAGATTCCTATCAACTTGGGTCCCCAGGTCCCTAATTACGTCTTCTGTACTTAATGGATTACCACCTATGTGGTAATTTGTGGGCACTTTGTTTTTGCAGAAGGGGATGACTATACACTTTTTGGCATTTAGCTTGAGGCCATGGCTCTGGCACCAGTTGTCTGTTTCTATGAGGCCCTTTTGGAGGATGCTTGTGTCGGCTGGAGAGTCAATTATGGCGCCCAGTTTGCAGTCATCTGCGAACTTGGTCAACCAGAGAAATTCTGTGTTGGCCTGTACCTCCGAGAAATATATACCGAACAAGAGAGGTCCCAGGACTGAGCCTTGTGGGACACCACTTGTAACTGGTTTGGAGTCTGACATGGCTCCAGCAATTCTAACCATGCGGGTTCTGTCCTTGAGCCAGTTTGCAATCCATCTAGTGACATAGGGGGTTTTATTTAAGCTGGTGAGCTTATCTATAATGCCCGAGTGGGGTATTGTATCGAAGGCTTTTGCGAGGTCCAGGTAGGCTGTGTGGACCACCTTCCCCTCGTCAATGGCCTTGGTGACTGTTTCAAAGAAATCAACCAGGATTAAAAGGCAGGATCTGCCCTTAACAAAGCTGAACTGAGTAGGATCCAGTGTCTGTAGGTCCCCAATATCTTTATTTATGAGGTCCATGATGATCCTTTCCATAGCTTTGCAGACCAAGCTAGTCAGGCTTATGGGGCGATAGTTTCCAGGATCTGTTGAGGCACCACCTTTATGGAGAGGGACCACTGTTGCTGTACGCCACTCTTAGGGCACATATCCTGTAGTAAGGCTGAGATTGAACAGTAGTTTTATGTTTGGGTTTAGCTCTTCTTGGAGTTCATGTAGGACGCAGCCTGGGACACCGTCTGGTCCCATTGATGCTGTGTTTTTTGCTTTGGAGAGGGCGGCTCTTACCTGAGCATCTGAGATTTCAGGGGGGCAGCACTCTGCTGGGATAGATATTTGCCCTTTGGGTGGGGGGGGGGGTTTGCGCTGAACCTGTCAGCTAGGATGTTGGCAATGTCTGTGGGTTCAGTGTATTTTTGTCATTTTGGACTAATTCTGAGCATATCTGGGAATTACCACCCAGGTTCCTAACATAACTAAAGAAAGCCTTGTGATTATCCTTAGTGTCCTGTGCAATTTTTCTCTCGAAGCTGGCCTTAGACAATTTTATGAGTGCCCGTAGTTTTTTGCTAATACTGATCAGTGATGCCTTCCCTTTTTGGGATTTTGCTCTATCATTTAGTAGCTTCCTCCTTCTATTGTATAGTTTGTTTATGGCTGGGGTCCACCAGACAGGATGCCTGCCTTTGGAGGATTGGGTCTTGGTTTTATTTGGGATCGCATGATCCATGCATTCCTGAAGGTGTTCATAGAATGCGTTTATAAAGGATTCTGCAGTCTGGGCCGTATTTTCCACAGGCCCGGGGGCTTTGAAGGATTCCACCTTGGTTTTGAGGAGTGTGAAATTTGCTTTAGAAGTTTTTCACTGTGGTTTTCTGGGCAGGGGGTGGGGTCGAGATGTGAATATCCAGTGAGATTAGTTTATGGTCTGATCTTACCAGTGAGGGATACACTTCTGGTCTGGAGCATAGAGTCCCCATGTTGGTGATGATCAGGTCCAGTATGTTTTCCCCTCTTGTGGGAGTGGTAACAAGTTGTTCCATAGCATTTGAGTTTATAAATTCTAGGAACCTTTGGGCTAGGGTGTTGGAGCTAGAGTAATGCTCCCAGTCTATGTTTGGGTAGTTGAAGTAACCCAATATAATGGTGTTTGGAGAGACCTTCATATTTTCCAGTGTTCTCAGGAAGGCCGAGTGGGGTTCCTGGGTTTGGGAGGGTGGTCTGTAGCAGGCTATAAACTGGAAGGCAGTTTTACCCACTGTTAGTTGCACATGGATAGTCTTTGATGCTTCGTGCTTTGCCACCAACCTGGAAGTGTGGGTATCTTTGATGAATATCGATACTCCCCCTCCTTTTGTGGTTCGATCCAAGTTTTGTGGCCGAAAAGCATGGTATGAGGTATAACCTGGTAGTGCTGGGGTGCTCTCGGGAGCCCTGAACCAGGTTTCTGTTACTGCACAGATATCGATGTTCTCCATGCTAAGGAGAGTTTAGAGTGCATGCATCTTGAGGTTTAGACTTCTGGTGTTGAGTAACATTACTCTTAGTTTCTTATCCCTTGTGATACCTATGGAGGTGGGTTTGTCTTTTGAGCCTTGCCTAAAAAGGCACTATGGGGGTAGCAAGAGCCTTTGCCAATATCCGAAAGCCCAGGGGTGACAGGTGCAAGCCGTCCCTAGCGAAGCATCGTGGCTTGTCGAGCATATCATCCCAAGCTGACAGGCATTGGATCCCCTTTGAATGACACCAGTACTTAAGCCAATTGTTGAAATTGATCATCTTGTCTTCATATTGTGGCATCATTCTTGGTGAGGGTAAGATGCTACTCAAGGTCAGGGTCATACCGGCCTAGGCTACATGCTCAGAGAGCTCCTCTATGTCTCTTTTCATGTAGTCCAGGGAGGTACGTCTCAGGTCATTCACACCAGCATGGACAATGACTGAGTCATATTTGTACTTGCATTGGAGTGACCTGAGTGCTTGTGTTATGTGGCGGATCCTAGCACCCGACAGGCTGCTCACCGTGACCCTCTCCTTGTTCAGCCTGGTGAGTGGGACATCAGTGTGCCTGACGATAGAGTCACCTATTACAAGTGCATCAGGTGTGTTGTTTAGTCTTAAGGGCTGTGACTGTTCGGCACACTGGCTTTGTGAGATTTGTGTTGCACGTGTTTTGTTTTGGGGTAGTGGTTGCTTGGGTGTCTGCTTTGGAGGTCTCTGCTGCTTAGGCAGATCTTTATTTAGAGCCTCTGAGTATGTTTTTGTGTGATTATGTGTTTGGTTTGCTGTCGTGGTAGGTCTATGTGAGACTGGAATTGTAGTGAGTGTGGTTTCCTTCTCCTCCTGACTGGTTATGCCAGTACTGAGTTGAGAGAGCTTAGCCTCCAGTTTGGCTATATGTTTGCATCTCTCACATGTGTTGGAATTTGTTGGGAGAAGGAGAGGGTTGTCTGTGTACATGAGGCAGTTGTAACATTGCCTCAAGATTCCCAGATTCACCAGCTGGACTGGAGAGGAGATTGACAACTGACCTTTGGACATGCTAGAATAATATTGGGAATTCCTTTATAATTGAAAACAAGGGCCAGTGGGGAGTGAGGGTGTAGTGCTTTTAATTTTTAGTGCTGACTTATATAATTGCTTTAGTGAGCAAGTGCCAGGTAACTTAAGTGCAATGTGTTACAGGTAACTTAAATGCAAAAACGACAAACAGTAACTTTCTTTCAAGTGAAACAAGGAAATAAGTACAGTATGCAATGCAGATATCACTAGTGATCCACAGAAGCACTGAGAAGCCGTGTATTAGGTGGAATTAGCGTTCCAGGGAAATAACAAGCAAACAAACAACAAGCATATAAACAAAGCTAGATTCAGCAGGCCTGGATCTAGTCTATGCTACAGCAAACAAGGTGTACCAATATCAGTAAGATACAGTTCAAATATTCAGGCACTATAAACCTTTAACCAGAAATTCCCAGCTCAGAAGAGCAGAGTCCAGCCTCTTCTCCCACAAGAGTGCAGACAACAAACCTTTTTAATATAAAATAACTGGCCTGAAGCCCAAGTGCTTAAACCAGAACTAATACACTTTAAGAATAACAGACACTGGGCTCTCAATCAGCAGTTCCCAACTTAGAAGCATGAAAGCTACCTGCCCTGCCACCACAGTGCATGCCACAAACCTTCCTAATGTAAAACAACTGGTCTGAAGCCCAAGTGCTTAATCCAAAAGACTTAGAATGATAGCTACACTTTAATCAAGTTACTACCAAGCAGTAATAAATACAATTGAATACTTTAGAGAATGCCTGGTTTAGTGCTCAAGTTACACAAACAAAGCTAGATCCAGCAGGCCCGAATCCAGTCTATGCCACAGCAAACAAGGCGCACCAACTTCAGTAAGAAGCAGTTCAGATATGCATGCACTATAAGCCTTTAACCAGAAATTCCCAGCTCAGAAGGGCAGAGTCCAGCCTCTCCTCCCACAAGAGTGCAGACCACGAACCCTCTTAATGTAAAATAACTGGCCTGAAAGCCCAAGTGCTTAAAACAGAATTAATACACTTTTAGAATAACAGACACTGAGCCCTCAATCAGCAGTTCCCAACCTAGAAGGATGTAAGCTACCTGTTCTGCCACTACAGTGCAGACCACAAACCCTCTCAGTGCAAAACAGTACAGAGAAATTAAGGCAGTTTTGAGCAGCTTTAAGCATGTTTACATGGGTTTGCATGACAGTAAGCATTGCTAATGTATGGTTAAATGAATAGGTGCTTACATCATGTAGGCTTCTCTTACCAGTGCGCAAATCTGCTTAGCATTTACATTTAAGCAATGCTGAAACCTGCTAAGCATAGCTCAGCCCTGGTAACCATTGATTACATTCCAGTCAGATAAAATAGTAGGGTAATGACATCTGACACCTCTAGGTGTTGTCAGAACACTGTCCTTAGTCTCAATGGCAAGAAATGTGTCACAATCCCCTGTTGAATCAATGTGTTGTCCACAAATGACCATGTCAGTGGTAGTCCAGTGGACACAGATGTCCTTATAGGAGGTCTGTGAACACAGCTTGACAGCAACCTCTCTTCTGACCACCACATTGCCACTATGGACAGAAAGTCCTTCCATGTGGCACATTGCATAACTAAGGGTGTGTCATCCAGGAATGAAGAAGTCAATGTCTCTTTTCACTCCCCGCTCATTAGGCCAATCAGCAGGTACAATGGCCCATTTGCCATGTAACTCACTAGACACCTTCAACAACTGGGTAGGCTGCAAGTGTACCTCACATGTAGGACCCAAGACATGAAACAACTGTCTGATATAGAAAGAGGCCAAAACCTCCAAGTGTTCCCGGTCACATCTAGGTTACTAACAGACAATCCCTGCTTGACTGACAATGCCATGTCTGCCCAGCTGTGTTACACATGCCACAGGTAGGAAACCCCAATCTGTATGCAACACATGCCATGGATACATCAACTGCATTATCACATTCAACAGAACATGCTCGGGGGCAGGACCATAACCCAGATAATTGCCACATTATGTGATATATGGTGCATACATGTCAAAGCATCTCACTGGCCTTCTTCAAGAGAAATTCAGATGAGTGGATGGTGAATATAACTGTCACCCTCAGGATCACTCACATGGTAGTATTTGATAGATGCCCTGATGACAAATGTCAGGTGGCATGATGCCAGGGTACTCCCATGGGCTTGGCTTGTAATGATCCCATTGTCATTAGTGTGGTACACACATATGAACACATGAACCCATGACTCTCAGTACTGGCAAATATGTGTGGGTGCATTACTGTGTATAGAACTGTTTGTGAGAATGTATACCTGTAGGTGACATTACTTTGTGGACCTTCCACCCACTCCACCTCCCATTGCAATACTTTGCAGTGCTGGTGATGTTATTCACTGTAAGGCTACCTTGTGACGCTCTTCACCCTATAGGCTCCATGGAGCATGTGGTAACTGCATTACACAATACTAACAATGACTATGTAGGTGGGGGTTCCACCCTAAGTCATGGGAAATGTGAGTATGTGTGTGTGTGTGTGTGAGTCTGAAAGTGAGTATATTTGTATGAGACAGCATTTTGAGGGCTTAGTCTCCACACACACTGTACATTGCCATACTGTACAAGGCTAATGATGTTGGCCACAGTACAGAAGCTATGGAACAGTCATCACCTTACAGTCTGTGTTGCATGCAGTAAATGTGTGTCACTGTAATAGCAACAACTACATACCCAGGGGTTCTAATCTGAGGAAGCCCAAATCTGTGACCATTTCTGTGTCAGTACAGTATCCTGTGTTTGAGTGAGTGCTATGTCCACTTGAAGGGTGGCTGTCACATTTTAGACAGTGGTGCTCCCACTACATGTCCCAAGGTCCACTGTATGTGGTCTGCTGTCTCCATCAACCTTACAATTTTCGGACAACAATTTTTAGCCCAATAAGGCCTGTGCTGTGTGCATGAGCTATGTAACAGTATGGCCTGACTGACAAGATAGTCAGGGCTGCTAAACCCAGGTGTGTCAAATGTGACTATGACTGTATGGGATTGTCAATGTGTATATGTCAGTATGTTATAGTATGTTATGTCCATTCACACCCAGTAAATCCCCCATTGCCACACTGTGCAAAGCCTGGTGATGTTGTTTACTTTACAGGAACCTCAGAACACACCTCACCCTACAAGATCTGTGGTGTGTGCAATTAAGGCAGAACACATTAGTAGCAATAACTACATAGGTAGGGGTTCTAATCTCAGTGTTGGCAAATGTGTGTGTGTGTGTGTGTGTGTGTGTGTGTGTGTGTGTGTGTGTGTGTGTGTGTGTGTGTGTGTGTGTGTGTGTGTGTGTATGTGTGTGTGTGTATGTGTGAAGGGATCTAATTCAGTTTGCAGAAAAACATTTCCCAGGAGTTCATTTGACCGAGACCAAATTGGCAAAAGCTAAAATTGCAAATGAATCATCTTGTGGAAATTAATTTCATCAAAACTAGTAGTGGCAGTGTAAATGCCCTTTTTCCCACTGTGCGTCTGTACAGCAATACTGGAGTTAGTATATATAGTTGGTGGTGGTCGTTGGGTGCACAGCCCCCCACATTGGTGGCAGTGTTATACTGTTGAGCTTATGTTAAGAGGGTAAGTAGTTGTTAATCTAACTAGGTGTGGGTCTACACCACCCTATACCCTCCAATGTGGAGGGCTGTGCCCCCCACACCACCACAATTAAATATACCAACTTCAGGATTGCACTACAGTGGGGAAAAGGACATATACCCTGCCACTACTATTTTCAGTGAAATGAAATTTGGCAGACTGATTGTTTAGTGATTTGAGGTTTTAGCAATTCAGTCTTGGTGGAATATTTGCAAAAATGAGTTCTCTGCAAAGTGAAGTACATCCATGTGAACAGTACTCTCTGTGTGTTGCTTCAACACAAAAGCCTCTGTGTGTGTGTGTTATTCACAAACTTTTGGTGTGTGCCACCCAGTACACTTACCATTGTCCACTATACAAGAGCTGCTTACATCGGCCACCATGCACTTACCTGTATACATCCCTCAGACCTATCAGCCACGTGGCATATGCAATAACTGTTATACAGACCTGTAACTTATGTTCAGTTGTACCCTGGATATGACAAAGTCAACGTGTTACCACACTGCCACACCCCTTGTAGGAAAGGACAGCAGGCCAACATCCTCCTAACACACAGACACTTAGAACACAAGCAGAATACATTATGCAGACCACATCCGGTCAGTGTTAGTAACAGCAGTAATGCATCATGGCTGGACAGCTACACACCCCAATGTGTAAGCATTAAACATGCCAGCTGACAACACTTTAAACAGCATTACATTGTTAAACTATAATACATTCACCCTGTGAATCAGAACCATATTAGCATGTCCCTGCATCAATGGTATGACAGGAATGTGGCACAGGTATCATCATATGCACAGGGTGTGGTGTGGGTTTGCCAGCAGCCTATGCTAAGCTATTTGGTTGACATCTTCTGTGTGGGTTAGGGGTTTATTTATTAAATGGGCCGTGCAGAGGTGGTGTGTGTAAGAATTGAGGTGCCCTAAATGTGATGGTGATGTGTGTGTGTGTGTGTGTGTGTGTGTGTGTGTGTGTGTGTGTGTGTGTGTGTGTGTGAGTGTGTGTGTGTGTGTGTGTGTGTGTGTGTGTGTGTGTGTGTGTGTGTGTATGGATGCACACAGTTCTGCCATGCAGCTGCCCTATGCAGGGATATATTGGACAGCTGTGGACCATACATGGCAGGGTGTACAGTTCACTGTGTCCAGCCACAGACATGGGAACTGGGCCTGCCAGGGGTTGCATGGGCAGCACCATGAAGAAGCCCAGATATGGTACTCTCCCCTGATAATGACAATTGTCTGCTGGACTGCAGCAGACAGAAGATGTCAACCAAATGGCTCAGCCTAGGCTACTGGCAAACCCACACCACACGCTGTGCATATGATGATGATGTGGACAGCACCGTCCTGCAGTGGAGCTGCTGATACTGCCACTACGGGAGCGGGAGTGAGATGTTGCATGGCTATGTAGACCTTCAGCTGTTTGTGGTGCTGTCCCATGTCCACGTGGCCAATGCCCTACTCCCACCACATGCTCTAGCACAGACATCCCATGGTCGAGGATTACAACCATCTCACCCAACCATCTATCCATGACCTCCACATAATAATGATAGGGATCTGCAAGATCACAGATGTTGTCACATACAGCAAGACGATTAGCCCTCTGGAGCCTCAGACCATGTCTGGTGCAATGTTCAATATGTGCCTGTGCCTCCATGACGGTCCGAAACATGCATCTGGTGACACCTGCTGTGGCACTTCTGACAGGGGCATGATAGGCAGCAGTCCTCCTATGAGTGCCCTTGTCCATCTGCCTTTGTGGGACCTCACCTGTTATCCAGCTATGGTTAGTGTCTACAGACATACTTGCCATAGCCACCACACTTTCCTGTCCCGTGCCACCACCCGCCCTCATCTATGGCCACTGGTGATGGGGTATGTGTGGGCATTGTGACTGTGTGCGGGGATGGGGTGGAATAAAGTGGGATGCTAACCAATGGCACAGATTCAGCCCCTGACAACCCTACCTGTGCCTCACTATGCCTATCATCATTGTCAGAGTCTTCAGAGATATTGATATCAGTTTCCCTGTGGGAGGGACTCTGACCCACATCTCCACCTGTGAGCGGAAGACAATATATGTAAATTAATACCTGTACATTATGGTTTACTTCAAAACACACACACACAAAAGGTGGCACAAAGATATTACACAGACATGACATTACCCAACAGATAACATTGCAGCCATTCTTAATCCCTGTTACTAACAATATACATCTCTGGGATGCATGAGTCATGTTAGTTGGTGATGTCCCTTCCCCTGGAATACACCACACCACTGTACGCATTATTGCTGTGCACCTGTATAGCACACTGGCATCTACTGTAGACCATACCTCACAACTGTACAAATTATGGGTGAATGTGTAGATATCTGGCAATTATGTTTGCTCTGTTCCTCACAACCCCTATGTATTTGTCTGACACATAACTGGGATGATATGAGGACTGATGTCTCTAATTAATGACTGACATTTGATTTGCAGATCTCATCATCAGCCATGCGTGTATGTGCAATAAAATCCGGTTACACCAACGACCTTCAAAGTTTAATGTGGATATGAGGAGAGTACACACACCTGGTGACATGCCAGCCTCTTCTACGATATGAAATGGGGTCACACTACTGCATTTGCAAACATTACACACACCTGGTATGTGACATATGACCTGTGCAATCCAATCAAGAATCAAACAAATGTGTTAGTCGTGAGGATACTGAATGAGATGTATACAATATGGGGACTGTGTAAGTGTGAACACTATTAAACCAATGGTTTGTTGAAGCACCTGTTAAATGAACTACAGCAGTCACTATTCCTGAGAAAGGGTATACAAGCGTGGCACATCTTGACTTTGTATTATTTGGTCTGTCTTCCCTGCAAAGGTCCCTGACTCTGCCAGATTGCAAGGCCAGCTCATGTGCACAGCCCTTGGAGGTCACACAGGGGCTTTACTATTTCTGTTGAGTTTGGGTTATGTTTGGCCTAATTCATAACCTAGAATGAGTTTAGATACAGCCATTCTTAGCTAGCTTTGGATATATGCTTCAGTTCACTGTTATGTTTGAAGCTGAGACCCCTCCCCACCCTCAGCCTTATTGCAGATGCTTGACAACTGTGGGCCACACGTGAATGTTATTTTGCAGTGTTCCAGATTCCCTCCACCATGTCTACAGGCCTAGTTCTAGCTAATGAACAGCAACCCTAAAGGTGTACACTGGCACCAGCAAGCTTCAAGTTAGGGATGGTGACCCTGAGGTGAAGTGAGGTGTTGCTTGTGCACCACACATATCTTTATAAATACTGTCTGTAGGTTTGAACCTTGGTGTCATGACACCATTACACATTGCAACACATGCCTTTGGGAGACTTGATGTTATGCTTTTGCTACCTGTACACAGTCCAGGATGGTGTTTCCTGTGGGGAATATCTTCCATCTACTTACTCTACCCATAGGCCATACTTATGCAGAATCCAGGCGATTGTTGCCACAGGTACTACACAAGCAGTACTTGCTAAACATTCCTGCAACTCCCTCAGTGTTACTGCATGTCTCCTGGCAGCCTCCCTGACCAATTTTCTACATGTTTTTTCATCTTTTTTGGATAGGCATCTGTTTTTTTTCAACATCACTGTTGTCTCATATTTAATACACCCCTAGATCACTGTCTGCACTATTTTCCATGGTATATGCAATGGTGAGGTAATTTCATTTAGTTATTTATTTATTTTATTTTAATTCACATTTGTTAACCGGGAAAGTCCGTCTTGGAACGAGCCAATTTTCAGCACAGGCCCGGGGAGAAATTCTCCAGATGCATGTCTTTGTAACATGGCAGTGTAAATGCCCTTTTTTTCCACTATACAGCTGTACAGCAATACTGGAGTTAGTATATATAGTTGGTAGTGGTTGTTGGAGGTGCAGCCCCCCACATTGGAGGTAGTGTTATACTGTTGAGTTTATGTTAAGAGGGTAAGTAGTTGTTAATCTTACCAGGTGTGGGTCTACACCACCCTATACCCTCCAGTGTGGGGAGGTAATGTTTTTTCCCTACTCCTGACTGCTACATTTCAGATATGGAATCCCTTTGATGCTTTGTAAGATGTGTGCAAGCCATGGCTGCTTCTGTTGCAGACAACTGAGGAAATGTCATGACCATACTTCTTGGACAGCAGACCATTACTTGGTGTGACATTGAGGCCCTGTACTTGATGGCAGGTGTGTACTCAAATAGAGTGAATGCTGTCAGTACATCACAAGCTGCCTCCACAATATGTTATTTTGAGTGTGTGCACACATATACATCCAGTGTTTTGTAAGGTTTGTATACCCCATATTTGTTGCCCTAACATATAATTCTATTTTACACATTCATTGTTCATGTTAGGATCACATTACAGGTTGTAAAAGATGTGGAATGTATTATTGTGGTCTGTCATTGTATATATCAGGAACAGTTAATAGGTGTGTGTACACTGTTGTATCCACTGTATAAGGGTAATGTTTCATACATGTCCCTACTGTAGCCCATTTGTCCCACCATTTTGTTTGTCTCTGTCCACACATTTTGCACTGACAGGTTGTGAGGTATACTGCTGGAATCCTACTACCCTTCAGATATGACACCATGGTGACCAGTGTGATTCAGTAGAGTTAACACCAACAAAACTGAACATGTACTTCATGCATTATGGGTAAGTGTGATAAATGTGTGCATGGCAAATAGCATGGCCTTAACATGGCCGGTGTATTGGCAAATCTCAACAAAACAAATCCATACTCACCAGCTACAGGCTGCTGTCCCAGTTGTATACCAGAGGGACCTAAATAGCTGTGGGAGAGAGGTAAATTCAGTAGCCACTCATGTGGCCTATGTACAGGGTGGAAGCAACATTTCAGCACATTAACAGCAAAACCCCCAATACTACAATGTATGCCGGGCATCACCATAGATGTGCACGTCTATGCATTACTAAACACCAGCAAGACCTACTATCTCATCTGACATATGCATGTAGATACTATACAGATAGAAATGGATAAGCAACAGTATTCTAGTAATGTGGACTGGGGCCTTACTTGCATGCTCCTCATCCAATGTGTGGGTGCAACCCACCTCCACAATGCTCTCTTCAGCTTCATGGGCTGTGCATTGGGCAGGTGCCCCAAGGTTGCTGAGGAGCTCCTCGGTGGGTGTCAGTGGGGGCTGGATGGCTGGGCCCCCACCTCTGGCTAGCCAGTCCCTCGCTACAGCAGCAACTCATTGATGGGCATGGCAGATGAGGTTGCTGGCCTGATGCCACACCTGCTCATAAGTTCTGCTTTGCAAGCCGACATCATTTACCTTGTGGACCAGATCGTTCCACAGGGCGTTTCTCTCCTGCACATCTTGTGCTCTCTGCCCAAATAATAGCCCATAATGTTCTATCACAAATTGTGTGATTATGTCATTTTCACCAACAGAGAATGCCGGGAGGTGAGGCCTCTGCATGTTACCTGGAAGACATAAACAGGGAAAAAAGATCACAGCACCTCATACGGTTGTCAAATTGCACATCAACAGTGGATATTACTTGCAAATAATCCAAACTACACCATAACCCTCTAATCTATCATGGCTATAGCAGCTTGCATTACACTCTTGGCCCTGAGCTATCTTATCCCCCCCAATGTTGGAGACTTAATTGCATAATCCTCTATTCTCTATTCATTTCTGTGCTGTAGGATGACAGTTGCCATCTTCCATGTGGATGAAGTGTGGATGGTGGCAAGTCTGTGTTTGACTGTAGTGTGTGATGGAGCTGTGAGCACATGTCTGAGTTCATGTAGGAGGTAGACAGTGATGTTTTTATGCCCCATGGAGACTTGCTGTTGTTGCCATCAGTAGGCATTATGTACATGCTCACCATTGCTGAGGGGAGGAGTGTGGTTGATGTGCATATCCCCCCTATACAAATGGGGTGGACAGGGTGGCAATGTTCCCACCTAACCTGTCTGATGCAGGTTGCCTATATCCATGGCATGTGTGTATGAGGGATGCTTTACCCACAGTGCAGGGTGAACTGTGTTGTTGCCTCTGAGACTGACAACATATGTGGAGACACTATTGCAATTGTTCTTGGTGGTGTGGATATGTCTGAATTGTAGTCATAGTCAGCCTTATAGGAAGTTACCTGTGAACTTACATGCTTCCTCAAATAGAGGTGGACTTGCTTCCAAGTTGTTGCCTGCATGTGTCCCTGTACAGCCAATATAGCAACCTATTATGTGGTTTGTGTATTACTGCTGTCCATCAAAGGGGATTACTCTACCTTGGTGGAGGCTGGTTTACAGGTCAGGCACTGCTGAGTCCATATAGCTACAGTGGATATAAAGTGTACACACCCCTGTTACAATGCCTGGTATTTGTGCAATTGAAACATGACACCACAATAACTCATTTCAAAACAATTCCCACCTTTAATGTGACTTATAGCCTGTACAATTCAATTGAAAACATAAAAATCTGGTCTGTGACAATATGGAAATAATAATCAATACAATAAGCCAGTTGAATGAGTGTGCACACCTTTAAAGTGATATGTTGTGTAAGCACCTGTTGAAATGATTACAGCATTCATTCATCTTGGTTTGAACTTTAACATCATGGCACATCTTCATTGGCAATAGTTTCTCACCTTCCTTGAAACAGCTTTGTTTGTTTTTCAGTAGAATTGCACAGGTTAGGGGTCACAATCAAGATGAGAAACATTTTGAAATTATTTTCTGTGGTCTCATTGTCATACAGCACAAAAACTTGGCATTCCAACAGGGGTGTGTACACTTTTGATATCCACTGTATATAGATGTTGATATAGCTGTTAGTGGTAGGTATGGACAGAGGGTCATAACACAGTTGGACACTTCTCCGATTACTACCTGATTATCATGCCTACTTTAGTACCCATATCAGTGTTATGGCAATGCAACAACCAGTAGCTGTACACATTTATGTTTGTTGTATGCACTGACACTGATATTACACACATGTGCAACATGCATAACCTATTTACCTGACTGCTTGAAACTCATGTTATTAGTTTTGTGCCTTCCAGCTGAACACACACATAAATACATGTGCTCAGGGGATACCTGGTATACATTTCTGTTGTATGTTAGTATGCCATGCACTCATGGGATACCTGGTATACATTTCTGTTCTATGTTAATATGCCGCACTGTATTTACAGTCTTGCTGCTCAATCATACTTCTCAACATGTATGTATGTATGTATATGTGATGTTGTTGCTGTTGTGTCTTTCGGCTTTTCCCGGTTAGGGGTCGCCACAGATTGGCAGTTGATTTTTACATGCTGAGTTGCCGACCCTAACGCACAACCTTCAACAAAGGTACGCCCATTCACACATATCTCCACAGAAGATGCTCTAGCTGAGAATCAAACGGGACAACATCGTGCTGTGAGGCGACAACGCTACCTGTACGTATATATATATATATATATATATATATATATATATATATATATATATATATATATATATATATATATATATATATATATATATATATATATATATATATATATATGTGTGTGTGTGTGTGTGTGTGTGTGTGTATGTGTCTGTGTGTGTGTGTGTGTGTGTGTGTGTGTGTGTGTGTGTGTGTGTGTGTGTGTGTGTGTGTGTGTGTGTGCGCGCATATATGTATGTATACATATCTCTCTCTATGCATATGTTTCTTTTCAGATATATATTTGTAGATACCAACCCATCCTAATTGCACAGTGTCTCTTACCTATTGTATACTGGCTGTAAAGTAGGGTACATTTGAGAAAACATCCTAAAGCCATACACCTCAGATGACTTACTGGTAAATTGCTGTCACTATGGTGTGCAGGGTCCTGGGGTTCAAGGGCTGTTTATTTTGTTCCTAGGCAGAACAAGGATTGTTGGATACAGAGGGATTAAGGCAGTTTTGAACAGTTTTAAGCGTGTTTGTATGATGGTAAGCATTGCTAACATACAGTTAAATGAATAGGTGCCTACACTGTGTAGGCTTCACTTACCACTGCACAAATCTGCTTAGCATTTACATTTAAGCAATGCTTAAACCTGCTAAGCATAGCTCAGCCCTGGTAACCATTGAACACATTCCAGTCTTATTAATTAGCAGGGTAATGACATTTTTAATAAGTGTATTTAATGTCCTATATATAACATGCTTCTATGTGCTGTCATTACAGTAGCAAGGGGTGTAACTATACTGTATGGGACACTTGGGTATACATGGGTAGTATCACAATCTTTGTAGTTATTATTTGTTTTATACATGGGTAGTATCCCAGATTATATGCAGTCACACTTGCATGTTACACCAGCTACAGTGCACTGGTTGACAAAAATAGTTTAACACATACTGTATTATTAAGTTGGTACTTTTAGCAGTGCTTTTCCAATCAAAAGTGGATTGCAGATTGTAGTACTTGAACCATACACCCCTGCATGCAAAGCTGGGACTCTGAGTACTATCTATCTTGTTCTTGGTGTTTGAGCTGTATGTTTTTATGTATCTCCTATTGGATATTGATATGATATTATGATATTAACTGTAGACTATTTTTTGGGAGATATCTTTGAGGACTGCTGGCATGTAGTAATGGCATACCTTTCAGTTTCAGACTTCTATCCTTCAAAACATTCATCCTAATGCATAACCTTTTGGCTATCTACTTTTTGTCTGTCCTCTGTACAGATGTGCAGATGTCAGGTATTGCTAAGGCCATACAACTATGTAGGTGAACACATAGTATTGTGCTGTGGGCCTGGACACTGCTGCTAGTCCCAACATATGAGACATTCCTTAATGTGGGCCTTGCCCCTTTTCCTTGCCTGTGTGAGGGACATTACAGAGGTGGTGGGCTACACATTCACATACAGTAAGTGGCAATACATCACAGGACAGGACATGTGGAGATAGCTCAATTACATGGGGGACATAGCCCCAGATTTGTGAACAGATTCTATGTCATCAGTGCTGTTATACACATGCTGGATTGATAGATTGAAAGGGTTTGTGTGGACATGCATTTAGTGAGTGACTTCATGAATGACAGTGATATGTCTCCGGCATTCCTCTCCACTGGCACATTGTCCACAGACTGGCCACATGTTTGCTTGTTATGTTTTTTCTGTTCCCCCTAGGCAGTTGGTGTCCTTGGTAAATCAGCTGTGGAATCTAGGGAATGCAGTCAGTAAATACTCACATCTATTGGTATTACTAAATTCATATTCCGCATAAAGGATGTGTTACAACAAACCCAGTAACATCTGCAACTATCTCAATGTATGACAGCAATATGTCCAATCTACCCCTGTTTTATTGCCTCTGTCCCCAAATGATGTCAGGCTTTGTCCAGATGTCAGTGAGGCTCAGACATATTTAGTATCATTATTTCTTGTCTTCATTCCTGCTACCATCCCATTGATGAAGTAGACCCACAGACATTTCAGGGAAGAGGCCATAGATATGAGTCCTGAGCCTGTACATTCTGAGGTGAACTGTACATGTGAGAGGCCTGTATATGTATGATCATTGTTAACAGACTGTCAGGTCTGTGCACACATCATGTGTACATGTTATCTGGGCTGTGTATGGAGGGGGGTGGATGTAAGTGATATGGCTCCTTCTTTATCTGACTGCGCATGCTGCTCCAGTTTCTGCTGATCTATTGGTTGTATGTGTTTGCAGGGGCAGACTGGGACATGTCCTGTACCAAGATCAGGATTCAGACTACACTGAGAATTGGGACTGTATATGTAGGGATAATGTGTGAGTGGCAAACAATGAGGTATTTGTTCACAGTCCATATACTGTACTGTTCACTTGACTTACCAGTATTTGACTGTGACTGTGGTGATATTGGTTGTGGGTATGCACTTTCACAGTGGTGTCTGTTTGTCTGTGCTGTTACATCCCTGTAGTGCCTGATATATTTGCAAATACATGTGTAATTACCTATAGCAGAGTTCCTATTTCAATTACTTGTGCTATTTCACTAAATATATGTTAGAGCACACAGGAGGGTGTTACTACAGAAACTGTGTTAGCTTATCTATGTCAGTACTTCAGACACATCCTCATTTTCATGGCTTCCACCTTCCACTTTGTCAGCCTTGGTCCATATTCATTGCAATAAGGTGTTCTGAGCATACCTCTACACTGGCTGGATTGTTTCAGGATGTCCTGGTTTATTGCTCATATTTCTGGTCTGTTTTACAGATTATTCTCATTTCTCTGGTAAATTACTGTGATAATATGAATGTTGCCAGAAAATGAGGACATACATTTCATTTACCTACCTCACATCCATCAGAATATGTATGCTGAAACAAACTGTGTCACTATGTCAAGAAGAGTACAGGGGGACAATGACCTCTTCCTTCCTGGATGCTAATATGTTAGTACTGAGATGTGCCACATAGAAGGACTTTCTGACCACACTGGTAATGTGGTGGCTAAAAGAGACATTGCTGTCAACCTGTGTACCCAGATCTCTTATAACGCCTTCTTTGTTCAGGGGACTACCATCGATGTGATAATGCAAGGGAACAGGGTTTTTCCCAAAGCGGATGACAACACATTTTCTGACATTGAGCTTAAGGCCATGGCTCTGACACCAATCATTGGTCTCAGTGAGGCCTTTCTGTTGGATGCCAGCATCACTCAGGTAGTTGATAATAGCTTTCAACTTGCAATTGTCTGCAAACTTTGTCAGCCAGAGTCCCTTCATGTTGGCATGGACTTCAGAGAAGTTGATACCAAACATGAGAGGACTCAAGACAGAACCCTGTGGGACTCCACTTATGAATGCTCAGCAGTCTGACTTGGAGTCAGCTATTTTCACACTGTGGGTTCTATCTGTGACCCAGTTTGCAACCCACCTAGTGATATAGGGGTTGATGCCTAGCTTAGTCAGTTTTTGCATGACTCCTGAGTGAGGAATGTTATCAAAGGCTTTGGCCAGATCAAGGTAGGCTGTATGTGCCACCTTGCCTTCATCCACAGCTCAGGTGACTGACTCCAAGACACTGACCAGGTTGATTGAGCAGGTATGACCTACCCTTCACAAAACTAAACTGTGGGATCCTGAGTCTGCAGATTCCCATATCCATGTTTATTAGGTGCATGATGATGCATTCCATAGCTTTGCATAACATACTTGTTAGGCTATTGGGGCGGTAGCTCCCAGGGTCTGTAGTTGCTCCTCCTTTGTGGAGAGGGGTGACTGTAGCAGTGCACAATTCAGTAGGAACAAAGTCTTGAGGTGAGGTTGTGATTGAACAGGACACACAGGTGAGGTGCCAGGTCACTCTGTAGTTCATGTAGAACACAGCCAGGGATATTGTCAGGTCCCATAGAAGCTGTATTCTTGGCCTTGGACAGTAGTGTTTTAACCTGTCCTGCAGTAATACTGGGTGCCTGGCAGTGTACTGGTATTGTGATTGGTCCTTTGGGGGGGTAAAGTTTGCACTCAATATGTCAGCCAGTATATTGGCAATATTTGTTGGCTCAGTCTAGGAGGTACCATTTACCATTGTCCAGTAGCTCAGAGCACATCTTGGTATTGCCATGGAGATTCTTTACATATCTGTATGAGGCCTTGTGGTTGTCTTTACTATGTGCTCCAATTCTGTTTTCACAGCTAGCTTTGTAGTACTTGATGAGGGATCTCAACTTTTAATTGCGGCTGATAAGGGCTTCTTTACAGTCTTGGGACTTCACCTTATTCCATATCAGTTTCCTCCTTCTGTTGTAGAGTTTCTTTATGGCTGGGGACCACCTGATTGGCTTCCTTTTTTGGAGGTGAGGGTCTTGGTTTTATTGGGTATGGTGGTATCCATGCATTTGCGTACATGTTCATACGGCACTGCTGTGTGATTCAGCAGTCATGCAACTGGTCTCCATTTTCACAGCTGCCAAGAGATTAGCCACCTCTGTTTTTAGGAGGCAAAAGTTAGCTTTGGAAAGGCTTCTCATGGTGGTTACCTATGTAGGGGGGGCGGTGGGAGGGCAGTGGATTTCCACAGTTGATTACTTTGTGGTCAGATCTAACATGGGAAGAGTTGACTATTGGTGTACAACAACAGACACCCATGTTAGGAAGGACCAGGTCAATGTAATGTGCAAGTGCATCAGTACATGAGCAGCTTTCCCAGTTAATAATGGGGTAGTTGAAGTCAACCAGTATGAGAGTGTTAGGCTGGACACTAATATTCTCCAGGGTGTTTAGGGACATGGAGTGTGAGTCCTGGGACATGTTTGGGGACCTACAGCAGGCTACAACCTGAATAACTGTCTTACCCAATGTTAGCTACACCTGCAGGAACGGTGATGCATAATGTTGGGCTAAAACTCTGGAGGTGTGTGCATCCTTTATGAATATGAAAATACCACCACCTTTGGAGCTTCAGTCCAAGTTCTGCAGCCAAAAGGTGTTGAATTAGTTATAGACTGGTAGTGCAGGGGTGCTTCCTGCTGCCTTTAACCAGGTTTCTGTTACAGCACAGATGTCATTGTTCCCCATTTTAAGGAATACTTCCAGTGAGTGCATTTTCAGATTTAGACTTCTAGGGTGCAGCAGCATGACCCTCAGATTGCATGTGTTTGTAGCTGTTATATATTTATGTATATTAATGTGTATATATATATATATATATATATATATATATATATATATATATATATAGGTTCATAAGTTCATACTAGGCTATCTGCCCTAGGGCATTTACAAGCCCAGCCAGAGTGTGTTTGGCTTTCGCCACCCATTTTAAAATGAATTTTGCTATGCCCTTTTTTGAGGTTAGTATACTGTGCCTCTGTCTAACAGTGACACAGAAGTGATACCTGGAGGAAATCTATGATCTCCCATCCACTCATCAAGATTCCTCTTGAAGAGAGTCAATGAGGGACTCTGCCTAACCTGGACTGGGATTTTATTCCAGAGTGAAGGGAGCCTCTGGGTTATGAATCTGTCCCTCCAGCATGTCCTATTTATTTCAGTACTGACGTTCAAGTCTCAGAAGCGCGTAGCTCGATGGGATTTGGATTTTCTAAGGTGTATCATGTCCATTAATTCCGGGTTGGACATGGCTTTATATGTCAGGCACAGATCGCCTCTGAGCAGGCGGTATGCCACTGAGTAGAGCTGGAGTTTCTTTAACCGGGCAGCATATGGCATCTGTTTGAGCCCTTTGATCCTCTTGGTGAGGTACTTTTGGGGTCTTTCCAGTTGGTGCAGGTGTCTGGTAAGGTACATCCCGAAAGGGGCATTGTACTCAGTTATGGGCCTGATGAGGGATGAGTAAAGAGGCACGATGA
>NC_056744.1:203599577-203624577 GCF_019279795.1 Protopterus annectens | reverse complement strand
TACTGCATACAAACTAAAATATTTCATCTTAAAACTTATACAATGGCAAACATTATGGTATTGGTATTTGACCTCTGTCTAGTGCAGGTAAATTTAAATTAATTGTTGTTCATATCATATTTTATACTATCATAAATTTCATGTTTTTGTAAATATTTCAGCAATGAAGTAGCACAGATGTAATTGCTTTGCCCCATATGAAATCTCTCTGCTGAGTGAATAAAATGCTGCCAACTGTGTGTGTAACAAGTGGTTGCTGAGATATTGCAAGTTGTTTACAAAATATTACAAGCTTAATAGCTATTGTTTTACTGTGACTTATAAAATCCAGTTTAAGACCTAGAACTTAAAGAATATTGCTTTCAAAATAAATTATGCTAAAGAGTTTGCCATTTACACTTTAGCAACCCCTATGGTTCAGAGATAAGAATATTTATTTGAAATGTAAAGACATAATTTGACTATCAAAAAGCTTAGACAACACCCATTGTAAGTTACAGTGCAAACTTCCAGAGCTCCCTTGGAGGGAATGAGTTAACAAATGTAGATTCTTGCAGTGCTCACAGCTTTAATGAGCATTGCTCTAATCATTATTCTACAGGTATTATTACAACAACCTATGACCTTGGGTTGGGCAGTGGTATGTTTGTACATAGCGTATAATTACAGCCGTCTTATAGCTACTTTATACCTTTTCTTACCTGTCAGACCTGTGGAGGCGATTTCTGTTAACACTAGCTGACTGTTTCTACTCATAGTCACATAGTCAGGGTTACATATGTGCAGTCATACTGTGTGTGTGTGTGTGTTCCTGCCATACTCTGCCTTGATTTCTATCAGTCACCCTGGTTGTTGGCAGCAGGGACCAGCAGCTGTGACAGCATGGCACTTGAACATTTCTCGGGGGAGACCACTTGGTGTATGTACTTATCTTGCTGTCATTTGCAGCCTTGGGGTTGGACTGTGGGTGCTGGACACAGTATAACTACAGCCTTCTTATAGCTACTTTATACCTTTTGTTACCTGGAAGACCTGTGGAAGAAATTTCTCTTAACACTACCTGACTGTTTCTACACATATTCACAAAATCCTAGGTGAAATTATGCATACAGCTTACTACCACTTCCGGGATGCAAACCGTGCTTGTTTGTGCATAAAATACAACAAAAGTTTATGTGTTTCATCAGAACAAGCTATTGCAAAACTGCTGTCTTTTCCTTGAATGTTTTTTGTCTAATTCTCTCTTGCTTGTACAGTCTGACCTTGTAATTACGACATTCTTATGCATACATTCCTATACATACCTTTTGACATAGCACAGTGTGGAAAACAGTGGTTAACACAACATTACTATTCAGATATCAGATTTTGGTGTAAGAAGCATTTCATATCAGTTAATGCAATGTCCAACAGAGGCACTAACTTTGTCAGATGAAACTTGATTGTTTAATGCTTTCAGAGCTTATAGTTACTGTGCATAACCTGTACACATGTCAATTCATACAATACCAAAGTAAACACAACTAGTCCAAGGTTTGGAATTTTATTGACAAGCAGCTACAGTTTTATTTATATATAACCTATATGAGACTATTATTGTAATATTGTCTGGCTTATTCAGTACAAACCATACCCATTTTAATACTGCAAGGTGACATTCTACTCCTTGATAGATATATATATATATATATATATATATATATATATATATATATATATATATATATATATATACATATATATAGTATGAATACTACAAGCTAGATTGCTATTCACCAGCCTTACAACTAGCCTTAGCAGCCTGCTTGCATGGATTCCTGGTTCAAAGATAGAAAAACATTTATGCATACCTATCCTTCACACACACACAGGCTGGACTTTGGTAAACAGTAATTGATATTAATACTTACACAAGCCTGGGACATTCCTCTGCCATGCATCTTGGACCCACTGGTTCAAGAGCTCCTTCTTCCTCTGTTTCAAGTCAGAAAAGTGGTGCTGGCTCTGCTCACCAGTCCAAGGGATGCCAGTGGCACTGGTGAGATTTCGGGCAAGACTTTCCCAGGCCTCCACTTAGTATTGGGAGCACTTGTACTGGTCCTGCAACAGTCTCATATCATGTTTTTTTACAAGGAGTCCTACCATGACCCTGAACTCCTGTGTGCCCCAGCACTGCACCCGAATGTGCACACCCTCTCCAACACCAGCTATAGTGCCTACAGTAGGGAGCTACAACCGGTTATGAGCTGTATTCCCACCTGTGAGGTTTAAATACGGCTGATTTCCTGCCATTTGCTGTGATTGGATGGTTTTGAATATGCTAATCTAAGATAAGCACCGGGCAAACCCGCTTAGCTGGTATAAGCATTGCTTAGAAGGGTAGATGTTAAGCACTGCTTACCAGTGCGCAAATCCGCTTAGCTACACTAATTCCTACTTAGAATTTACATTTAAGCAAGACTTATACTGGGTAAGCATAGCTAGCACAAGTTAGCATTGTTCATATTTCCATTGTGGGGTTGATTCCTCATAAATTTCATATTATGATATGAATGTCTACCTTCCATAACATTCCCCTATGTGCTTTCATTACAATACATCCTTTTGTGGCTATGCTGTATGGGACACTTATGTTTCTATGGGGGTTTCACATCTGTACTACACTGACACCTCACATTTGGACCTGCTACTCTACCCTGGTTAATAAATATATATATTATTCACTACCTACTGATAACAAAATATATTTTCATACTTTTTTAACAGATAAAAATGAATGGACTGAATGAGGACTCGAACCACGAATGCCTGCTTGCTAAGTGAAAGCTGTAACTACTACACTGTTTCACTTTAAAGTGTTTTGGCTGTATATTTGTATTTAGCTCACTGGGATGTGTAAGCTAGGCTGAGCATAGCTGCACGACCTGCACTCTCGCTCAGCTACGATTAAACTTTATTGCGGACAGAAAAAAATATATATTTGTTTTATTTTTATTTACTGTAGGGGTTTGCACATTGCTTTCTGCACCATTATCTGTGTATTGCTGTTACAAACTTAGAAAGTTGATAGAATAAACAGGTTTTGCATTAGCTTAATGTTTTGGTCCTGTGGAGTCAGGGAGGTACACAATTTAGGAGGAACACACCAAAATATATGAGACAACTATCTGTATACATTTCAAAAATAGTTGAGAGGTAAGCTCCACGGACATACCTCTCAATTGTACAGATTTTCACAGAGTGTCCAGATTTCTAGTGTGTTCCTCCTGAAATCTGTACTTTTCTGGCAAATAGCTGAGGATTGAAGTCATTGTTAATGACGAAACATTTAAGATTAGGACTCCACATCCTTCAGAAAATTCATGCTAATGCATAACTTATTATTCTATCAACTTTCTAAGTTTGTACGAGCTATTTTTAAAACCTGTCTCTTATTTGTCTCCCCATCATTTTAGGCTTTGTCCAGACTTTTTGCTCTAAGAAGATGAGGATATGTCCACGGACACTAACAGATGTCTGTGGACACTTTCACTGCTTTTGTATTGCTGTATGGCAACTCTAGAGTGCAGGGACCGTGTATATTGTAAGAACACTGCTCTCAGACACATCCCTGTGCTCGTACACAGACCCATATTCATGTAGAAATACAGCAGCACACCTTCATGCATATGCATGGTGAGCTGCTGTTCTATGTGGACACGGGACGCTCCAATGTGAGAATAACCCTATTCTTACATGGAGCATTAATGAATCCAGGGAACAGATTTTCAAGTGTGCAGCTGAGCATTCTGTGAACTTAATATTTCAGGCTAACTCTATATCACAAAGACCACATAGGTAAATGGGCAAGAAAGATTGCAGTTCTGGTTTAAAAAAACATTGTTTATCACCTGTCAGATAACCAAATCTTGGCAGAAATGGAAGATAGCAGTTTCTGGTGTCTGTACAATTTTGTAAGGAAAATTTGTTAAATGGAGGTTGCATTTTTATAAAACCTAACCTAACAAATAATTTCCACCATGCTAAACTGAGTACTACAATGTATTTGTCATTAATTAGCTAGATACTTAATTAATTAATTAACTATGTCCATCAGGGAAGTCAAATTTTCTTTGGATTCCTGTGAGATAACTCCAAATAAGAATGGATAAACAGAAATAAAATAAAAAAATATACAAATTAAAGTCTAATATAGGATTCTAACTTGTAAGATATAGAACTATACATACATAAACAAATCAATTATGTAATTAAACTTATTATATTTGTCTTGTGGAATGAACTACAGAAAATGTAAAAGCAATGTCTTTCAGCTTCTCCCTTTAAGGGTCAGCACAGTGAGTCACTGGTCCACAAACTGAATGGCAGTGGAATTTTTACTGTGTCAAGTTGCCAGCCCAGCACCCAGCCTTCACAGAAAGTACACACATACACTCACGCACCTAACTGCATGTCTTTAAAACTCACTCGACTGCAGGGAGGACATGCAGACTCTGCACAGAAAGTGCTCCAGCTGAGAACTGAATGGGATAATCTCTTGCTGTGAGGTGACAATGTTAACCACTGTACCACCACGGCCAAATGAACTACAAAGAATGTAAAATATAAAAATGATAATTAATATTTTTCCTTCTAGCCCATCTGACCATCAGCCCCTCTCTTGCAACGTGACTAATATGTTTGTTCAACCTGGGGCAAGAGCTCTATGGTTCATTCATTCCACTCAATCTGAGGGTCAGAGTAGCAGGGCATAGTGCTGTCATCTACACAGAGGGATTGGGGTTTTGTAGTTAAGCCTTAACCCCACAGTACTAACCCATTAACATGCTCTAGGGTTTGGCATGCAACAGACAGTAGTGAGGGCATTTTGCTTGCTAATATCCCTCTCATCCCCTTCTCGTGTCAGTGTTCCTGTGTGGTCCCTATTCACCATATATTCTACCATAGGACCTTTCACCCCAGGTATGGACTCCATCACCCTCCCATAAGAGAGGTAGAGCCATATCATTCTTTCTTTTCACTGTGCCAACTGCCAGAACTACCTGAGCCACTAACCCACTCTGATTATATGGGTGATAGTCATGACTTTATACTTCTATGCTAATGGAGCAGGCAAAATATAAAAAAAATAGGAGCAGGCCAGACTTATGACATAAACTGCATTAATTCAAATATTTATCAAGTCTTGGATTAAATACAGCACCTGTTCTATCGGGTAAGGAACATATGTGAATTGTACAACTGAGTGTTCTTTTTGACTTATGAATATTTGTATTAGTGTGGTTTATGTACCTTTTAATTTTTTTTTTTTTAATTTTTCACTTTTAGATTGTCTCTTTTAAAAAGTGGCAGTACTCTTGTTTTACTTGTTACACAAGTTTATATGCAGAAGCCTCCAGGTGCTTAGTTAGATTAACTAAAAAAGGCTGGGTTACCTGATGAAACTGGTCTTTTGCCTGTGTTTGGCCTTTTCAGGCTTATTTTTCCTTATCTCTGTATTTGCCATAATAAATGTTTTTGGACTGATTGCGTGTGGTGGTACTGTTTTTTTTTTGTTGTTTGTTTGTTTTAATTATTTGGATTTACCAAGCACGTCTGCATTTCTCTGGAAGTTTTTGTGCAATTTTGGGTGTATCATAACAGGATACCCTTTAAATTGGATGACTCAAAGAAAGATCTGGATCTAGAAATAATATTCAATCTATAGTTCATAGGGCCATATGTTTATACTAGGCTAGTGACCACAAGGACCTTTTTAAGCCTAGCCACCCATTTAAAATATATCCATCAAGTTTGGTGCTCTAGAGATTATTTTTATAGGTATGTATAAGCTAGGTCAGGGATAGTGAATCATGAAGTGCAATGGATTAGCAAGGAAGAAGTAAGGATAGCTATGAAGAGGATGAAGAATGGAAAAGCTGTTGGTCCAGATGACATACCTGTGGAAGCATGAAGGTGTTTAAGTGAAATGGCAGTGGATTTTCTAACCAGATTGTTTAATGAAATCTTGGAAAGTGAGAGGATGCTTGAGGAATGGAGAAAAAGTGTTTTGGTACTGATTTTTCAGAATAAGGGTGATGTGCAGAGCTGCAGTAACTACAGAGGGATTAAACTGACCAGTCACAGCATGAAGTTATGGGAAAGAGTAGGGGAAGCTAGGTTAAGAAGGGATGTGATGATTAGTGATCAGCTGTATGGTTTCTTGCCGAGAAAGAACACTACAGTTGCAATGTTTGCTCTGAGAATGTTGATGGAGAAGTACAGAGAAGGTCAGAAGGAGTTGCATTGTGTTTTTGTAGACTTAGAGAAAGCATATGACAGGGTGTCTAGAGAGGAGTTGTGGTATTGTACGAGGAAGTTGGGAGTGTCAGAGAAGTATGTAAGAGTGGTACAGGATATGTACGAGGGTAGTGTGACAACGTTGAGGTCTACGGTGGGAGTGACGGATACATTTAAGGTGGAGGTGGGATTACATCAAGAATCAGCTCTGAGCCCTTTCTTATTTCCAGTAGTGATGGACAGGTTGACAGACAAGATCAGACTGGAGTCCCCGTGGACTATGATGTTTGCAGATGACATTGTGATCTGTAGTGAGAGTAGGGAACAGGTGGAGGAGACCCTGGAGAGATGGAGATATGCTCTAGAGAGAAGAGGAATGAAGGTCAGCAGGACTAAGACAGAATATATGTGTGTGAATGAGAGGGAGGATAGAGGAATGGTGAGGATGCAGGGAGTAGAGGTGGTGAAGGTGAATGAGTTTAAATACTTGGGATCAATAGTTCAGAGTAATGGTGAATGTGGAAGAGAGGTGAAGAAGAGAGTACAGGCAGGATGGATTGGGTGGAGAAGAGTGTCAGGAGTGATTTGTGACAGATGAGTACCAGTAAGAGTGAAAGGGAAGGTCTACAAGAGGGTAGTGAGACCAGCTATGTTATATGGGTTGTAGACAGTGGCATTGACAAAAAGTCAGGAGTTAGAGCTGGATGTGGCAGAGTTAAAGATGTTAAGATTTGCACTGGGTGTGACGAGGGTGGACAGGATTAGGAATAAGTATATTAGAGGGTCAGCCCAGGTTGGAAGGTTTGTAAACAAAGCCAGGGAGGCAAGATTACATTGGTTTGGACATATGCTGAGGAGGGATGCTGAGTATATTGGGAAAAAGATGCTAAGGATGAAGCTACCAGGTAACAGTAGCTAAGGTAAGGTTTATGGATGTGGTGAGAGAGGACATACAGGTGGTTGGTGTGACAGAGCAAGATGCAGAGGACAGGAAGAAATGGAAACAGATGATCCGCAGTGGCAACCCCTAATGGGAACAGCCAAAAGAAGATGATGATAATCTAGGTCATGTGTGGACAAACATTTACAAGTTACTGTCACTTGTCCATCTCTAACACAGATGACAAGCAGGTGGGGTATTTCATTTAGATGCTTTAATACATAGAAACACATCAGGATGGATAGCAGCATCATAAAATACAAACGAGCTGGCTAACAGACAGACCTTACATACATACGTATTTACATCTCAACAGCTTAGTACAAAATGGCAGTCAGGCTCAAACATGCTCAGTATTTGTATACTTGTGCAAGCCCTTGGATAGCTTCTTAAAGGTACATACACACACACACACACACACACACACACACACACACACACACACACACACACATTGATCTACATTCTCCATGTTAAAACAATTGTCCTTTCTAAAAACAATATAAGGGTTAGACATGCATTATTATAGACACTAGAAACAAAACACAATGTTCATGTCCATGTCGCTTCTTATCAGTTACAGGGTTTAGAGATGTGACTGTATTTCGTAACATAACAGACTGGACCAAATTTAACAACAGAACAACAGAGACAGTCTGCAGTGCAAAACTCTTATCAGGAACCTCTGGATTTGTCACAGAAACTGGAATGTCCTCAGGAACTTCCTCTGGAATTGGAGCACCATATAACTCACTCTGAGATAAAGAGTCTTTCTCACAGGCTATGTGCTGTGATATAGGCTTGGACACCGGTCTCAAATGTTTCCAATTCCACCTAAAGACTGCTCTTTGTGATTCCACAATGTATGATCTCAGCTCTGGACAAATATTCTTCATGACACCAATCCGATCATAACCTTCAGACGTTTGCATCCTTACCATTTCTCCTTCTCGTAATGGACTGAGTGGTTTGCTGGTCTTATCATAGTAGGACTTCTGGGTTAAACGCTTCTTTAACAGATTGGTTTTCACTGACCTGTTATTATTGACACATGGAACCATTAATTGACTATTGATTGGTAATGTGGTTCTGGTTTGTCTCGACAGAAGTCTCTGAGCAGGTGATCCAAGATGTTTATCATGAGGAACATTTCTGAGATTCAGGAGATTCAGGAAAACATCACTATTATCTCATTTTGACTTCGCAAGTAACTGTTTTGCACCTTTGAACTGCAGGTTCTGCCAAACCATTTGACTGCAGATACTCAGGGCTACTTGTGACATGAGTAAAGTCCCATTCTTCAGCAAATCTTTTGAACTGTTGGCTTGTAAACTGCGTGCCATTGTAAGAAATAACTTTGTGCAGACTGCCATGTACAGCAAAATGATGGTTCATCTTAGTAATGACAGTACTGAATGCTAGGCTAGGAAGTAGGTCAGTCTTGAACCAATTGGAGTAAGAGTCTACTAGCACCAAATAATGTTGACTGTTCCACTCGAAAATGTCCGTGGCTACTGTCGACCAAGGTAGTTCAGGAATCTGGTTTAGCTGAAGTGATGCCTCCTGCTGATGTGGCTTAGTACTATTACACATGGAACAAGACAAAAGTGCTATCTCAATGTCTTGTGACATAGAAGGCAGAAATACTAGTCCTCTCACCCTTTGTTTGGTAGAGTCGGTCCCTGGATGACCATGATGCAAGATAGTAATGTACTCTTGTTGCAAGGGCTTTGGAACAATTACTTTCGGACCTTTCATAATGGTATCTTTGTCAGACAAAATCTCATCTCTGTATGGAAAATAAGGTTGCACTTCTTGAGGTAAACTAGATTGCTTTGACGGCCATCCTTGATTGATAAAGTGGTTGAGCTTTTGTAAAACTGGATCTGTGGCTGTGTGATCTCTCAGCTCATCAAGATGTGTGGAAGAAAAATTTCTCACTTCCATGACGTCAAAATCAAGGTTCTCATTTTCATGCTGCTCTGTGGTGTTTCTGGGTGATCTGGATAAGGTATTAGCAAGATAAAGAATTTTGACATTCTTGTATACAAGATTGAAATTATACTTTTGCAAACTCAGCATCATACATTGCAGCTGGGCTGGAGCTGAATGCATAGGTTTTATTAAGATAGTGACTAGAGGTTTGTGGTCTGTTTTGATCTGGAGAGGTCTACCATAAACATAATCATGGAACTTTGAACATGCAAACACAATTGCCAAAAGCTCTTTCTTGATCTGGGCATACTGCATCTCAGTTTGGGTAAGACTTCTTGATGCATAGTCAACAGGTTGATTCTCCTGTAGAATGACTGCACCAAGACCAAATTTCAAAGCATCACGGGAAAGTGTAACTGGCTTGTGAACATCTTGGTATCTGAGAGTTGGTGGACTAGCAATTCTCTGTTTCAGGACATCAAATGCTCTTTGGTGTTGCTTTAACCAAGATCAGGATACATCTTTACATGTCGGCTCTCTGAGTGGTGCTGAAAGTTGGCTCAAGTCTGGTATGAACTTGCCTAGGTAGTTGACCTTGTCAAGAAAACATTGCAGGGCTTGAACATTGTCTGGAGCTGGCATCTCAAGAATGGCTGTTTGCTTAGAAGGGTCTGGTTGTAGGTCTGTCCTAGTAAATGAATGACCAACATAAGTAACTTCTTGTAGCCTGAATTTGCATTTCTGTGGATTGAGCTTAAGATTCACATGATGTGCCCTTTCTAGAACTTTTCTGAGGTTTCTGTCATGTTCTGCTTCATCATCACCTCCTACTAGTATAATAGCACAAGGATACCCAGAAAAAGATTTGCTCCATTGCACATTGAAAGACTTTACATGCAGAATTTATCCCAAACAGCATTCTCAAATATCTGTATCTGCCAAACGGAGTACTGAAAGTAGTAAGCAATGAGGATTTCTTGTCAAGCTGAATTTGCCAAAATGAACTCTTTGCATCTAAGACAGAAAAAACAGTGACATTTAGCATCAAGGCTGTGACTTCTTCAATTGTTCGCATTGGATGAAGAGATATTTTTAGTGCTTTATTCAAATCTCATGGATCAATACAAATTCTGATGTCATCTGAGCTTTTCTTATGAGCTACAACCATGGAAGATACCCATTCAGTTGGAGTTGCAACTGGACAAATCATACCTTGTTGCACCATTTTATCTAACTCGACTTTGACTCTGTCCTGCATGGCTATTGGAACTTTTCGTGCTGGCCTGATAACTGGACTGACCTCTGGGTCTAACTTCATGGAGTACACAACTGGAAGTTTGCCTAGTTTGTCTTTGAAAAGATCGGCATAGATAGACCAAATGCACTGGGCAAAATTAGAGTAATGATCTTTTAAGCTAACTTGGTGGACTTCCTTATTAAATGAATTCAGTCCAATTTTCAGACTGTCTCTGAGCCCTAATAATGACTGGATGTCTTTTGACCACATAAAATAATAAGTTGCAGCTTCTTCCAGCAGAGTAATATGAAAGCACTACTGAGCATTCAGTCTGAATTTCTTCACCTCCATAAGCAACAAGCTTTGCAAACCTTGCCAAATCAAGCCTTTCGCCATGACACACTCTAGCAAATGTTTTGGTTGACATAACATTGCACTTGGAACCTGTATCAACTTTGAGCTCTGTGGGTTTTCCATTTATCTGACAATACAAAATACTTCATTCTTTGCCCTTAAATCTACTGCATTGACTGTTTCATGAAGCACTGACACACCATCAACATAAAGAGTAAGGTTGCAGTTTAATTTATCAACTCATTTCTTAAAATGTTCCCTTTTCATAAAAGAATGTGGGCCTTTTGACTTACAAAACCTTTTGAAATTATTCCACTTATTGCATTTGTGGCATTGTTGACCAAAAGCTAAACAAATCCTTTTAGATTCATGACTTCCACCACAATTACGACAGTTGGCAATGAAACCAGATTGGGGACCAAGCTTTGAGTTTGCTGACTGACTCTTATGCTTCACTGAGACTGTGCAAAGTCTGGAATTTGCTGGAAAGTTTTGTGGTTTACCAGTGAGTGCTGCAGGGGCTACATTTGCTGCCATGTGCCTGGGCCTGTTTCTTTTAACTGCATGAGCTTTATCACTGTACCTTCTAGAGCTGTTCACATTTGTAAGCATATCTGTGTGTTTTTCTGTGAGCTCGCATATCTGACAAATCTCAATGGCCTTATTCAAAGCTAAATCACTGTCACAAAGCAAAATCGTTCTCGCAGCATCATCTTTAATACCACACACAATTCAGTCTTTTATCAACTCATCCCTTAAATCACCAAATCTGTGTGTTTTAGCTTTATTTCTCCGTTCAGTTATGTATGCTGCAAAAGTTTCACCAGGCTTTTGATCCCTTGTGTAAAATAAATGCCTTTACATTGTACCGTTTGACTGGGGGTTACACATTTCTCTAAATTTACATTTTAAGCATTCTGGGTCCTCCCTTGACTCAGCCTATACAACAATATGATGGTTTCCCCCTCTCCTGTGTAGATAGCAGGTGCATACATAAATGAACATTCCCTTTCAATGGCTTCTGACCCAGCTAAATTAAGCAGAATAAATGCCTTTGTATGGCCATTTTTATCAGAAAATGGAGCTTGTACAAAAATTTCGTAGTCTTGCTTAAACACTCTCCAGTTCTCAGCAATATTACTGTCAAACACAAGACACTGGGTTTTCGAAATCCATCTGTTATGCCCACAAAGTATACACAAACACACTGAAAATATGGCCCTTGTAATTATGTAAGAACAAACTGTTCTGTGAGCTTATAATAACATTCAGATGCACAATAAACTCTTCAAAATACTGTACTTTGTGAAATATGCTCTGTAATGGCTGTATTCTGTGAAATATGCCCTGTAATGGCTATACTTAACTTTACTGTAATACACACAAACATGGGACCAGACGGTGTCCCAGGCTGGTCTTACATGAGCTCCAAAATGAACTAACCCCTCACCTAAACACACTGTTCAAACTCGGCCTCTCAACAGGCTACGTACCCATAGAGTGGCACACAGCAACAGTTATCCCGCTCCACAAAGGTGGAACCATAACGGAGCCCAGAAACTATTGCCTTATAAGCCTGACTAGTCTGGTCTGCAAGGCTATGGAGCGCATCATCATGGAACTCATTAACAGAGACATTGGGAACCTCCAAACATTGGACCCTACCCAGTTTGGCTATATTAAGGGCAGATCATGCCTCCTAAACCTGGCGGATGTCTTTGAGACAGTTACCAAGGCTTTAGATGAGGGGAAGGAGGTCCACACAGCCTACTTAGACCTTGCAAAAGGCTTTTGACACCATTCCCCATTCTGGTATTATAAACAAGCTCACCATCCAGAGCATAAAGCCCTACATCATGAGATGGTTTGCCAATTGGCTCATGGATAGAACCCAAACAGTGAGAGTTGTAGGCTCTAGGTCTGTCTCTAAACCAGTTACAAGTGTCGTCCTCCAGGGCTCAGTCCTGGGACCCCTCCTGTTCGGTATATACTTCTCAGAGGTACAGACAAGTACAGGAGGACTATGGCTGACCAAGTTCACAGATGGCTGCAAACTGGGGGCCATAACTGACTCTTCGGCTAATACAGATATCCTTCAGAAGGGTCTCACTGAGACGGATACCTGGTGTCAAAATCATGGCCTCAAGCTAAATGCCAAAAAGTGCATAGTCATCCCCTTTGGAAAAAACAAAGTACCTGTGAACTACCACATACATGGTAGTCCCCTAAATACAGAAAATGTAATAAGGGATCTGGAGACCCAAGTAGATAGTAATCTCTCCTTTGATAATCATTGCCAAGGTGGTTAGAAAATCCTTCTATGTGGCCCACCTAACCACAAAAGGGTTCGCATCTATAACAAAAGAGGTTATTGTGCCCCTCTACTCATCACTCATCAGACCCATCATAGAGAACAACACCCCATTTGGGATGTACCTTACAAGACACCTGCAACAGCTGGAAAGACCACAGAAGTACCTCACCAAGAGGATGACTGGCCTCAAACAGATGTTCTATACAGCCTGACTGAAGAAACTCCAGCTGTACTCGGTTGCATACCGCTTACTCAGAGGTGATCTCTGCCTGAAATACAAGGCCATGTCCAACCCAGAATTGATGGACATGCTCCACCTAAAAAAAAAAAACAAATCCATGAGAGCCATATGCTCTAGGGATCTAAACCTCACCACCACAATGATAAATAAGACATGCTGGAGGGATAGATTCCTGTCCCAGAGACTCCTTATGCTTTGGAACAAGATTCCAATCTACATTAGGCAGAGCCCCTCACTAACATTCTTCAAGAGAAACCTTGACGAGTGGATGGGTAACAGAAAATACACCCCTGGGATCACTTCATTGGCGCTGCTTGACAGAGGATCAGTTAATTAATCAATGGGGCGGCAAATGCCAGCACACTCTGGCTAGGCTTATAAATGCCCTCGGGCAGATAGCCTAGTACCTACCTATGAACCTATTAACCTATTTATTTATTTGTCTTTGTTTACCAGGAAAACCTGACTGGTTAATACCCATTTTCAGTGGTGGCCCAGGGAGAAAAGCTCCATTTACTTACATTTCCTTATACTAAGTTCCAGTCAAATACAGAGTAGTTAAATTTCTATTTACATTTATACACAAACAATAGTCACATTTATATATTTTAAGATTTTACAGAGGTAGAAATTACTAAAGAGAAACCACACATGCAACTTAGTGGATAGTACAGGCAGCAGCTATGTATAAAAATTGCTTTGTCATTTCAGTAAGAGGTTGAGAATATTATGTTTAAGGAGAGTATTTGGATAGTATTGTACAGTGAAAAAGCTTTGACTCTGTGATGACCTTGTACAGAACCAGGATTGGTTAAGATGTTCTTAAAGCAGTGGTTTAAAACTACTGATTTTGTCGGAGAGTTTGTTTGGGGATAATATTCCAGAATTTAGCAACACACTGGAATTAGAGTAAGTCTCCTGCAACATTTGACTTATTTGTAAGTAATAAGAATTTGTTACTAGAAAGGAGGTCTCTTGCTAGACAGTAGGGTAGTAATAGGTTTTGTAGTACAGGGCATTTTTCTGGATGATGAATACGTTTGTGTGCTGTAGTTAGTTGTGAATATGTTAGACAGTTGAGCAGTTTCATTGCTTTAAGCTAAGACAATGGTGGGTCCTATGAGGGAGACTGGTGGCAAATTTAGCTATTTTATTGTAGCAGGAGGCAAATTTCTTTCTTTGAGTATTGTTTAAGTTTGTTAGGACAGCAGAGGCATATAAGAGATACAGCAATAAGAAGGTTGTGGCTAGAACTTTTCTTGCAGTATCTGTAAAGAAATCCATTGTCTAAAGGGAGCCTAGTTTCTGGTGTGTTGATTTAATGGTGTGCAGTATATGATGGTCATATTTGAGATTGTCATCCATGATTACACTTATAAGTTTACTGTGAATTATAGTTTCAGTGACAGTGTTATTTGCTGACTTTATGGTAAAAGATTGCTTTTGATTTTGGTGACTTTTTGAGGTGAAAAGCATTGACTTTGTTTTCTTGAGGTTGAGTAGGAAGTTTAGGTTTTTGAGCCAGGTTTCTACAGAAGAGAAAGATTTTTAGGTAATGTCTTGAGCTTATTTATTGTTGAGGCTGCACATGTTAATGTTGAGTCATCTGATATTGAACTAAACTAACATGGTGAGTAGAGGTGTGGAGGTCTTTAATAAATATATTAAATAGTAGAGGACCCAGGATAGATCCCTGAGGGACACCTGTAATAACTGGTTGAAAGGATGAGTAGGTTTGTTGCCATTTAATGGCTTGTTGCCTTCCAGATAGATAACTAAGTAACCACAAAAAAGAGTTTTGTGAAAGGCCTATTGAGGAGAGTTGAATGAGCAGTTGCTGGTGTGAGACAGTATCAAATGCCTTTGACAAGTCTACAAACATGGTGGACATAAGTAGACCATTGTTTCTATTTTGGTTTACTGCAATAGTAAAATGTAGTAGTGCAGTAGTGGTGCTGTGCTGGGGCCTAAAACCATGTTGTGTTTCTGAGAGCAGGTTATTTGTGGTTATGTATTACATCAACTGCATATGGATACATTTCTCTGGGTCTATATCACATAGTCAAAATTTTATAACTTCAAACAAGGAATGTTCGAATCATTCTGTTTGAAGTTACAAAACTTCGACTAGTGAAAAAAAAAAAAAGAAGTAAAAACAAAATAAACTGTTGTAAGCAGGGTGCAAGCCCTCCACACCCCCCACTACTTAAATATACCAACTCCAAGATCACACCACATTGAAATGAACGGAAACCTCCCCTTATGGAGGTTTCCATTTAAATGCTCGAACTTGTACAAGTTCGAACTTATGATCTCAACCATATGGGGTACGAACTTGTACAAGTTCAACTATGTGATAGGAACCCCATTTCTAAAATAATTTCGAGAGGTGGGTTAGAGAATTGCTATTGGTCTGTCGTTATTAAACTCTGTAGATATACCACCTTTGCTCAGTGGTATGATGTAAGATTTTTTCCACAGTGATGGGACATAACCTCCTGCTATGGACCTATTAACTAGTATGGATACAGGAAAGTCTATGTCCTCTGCAACCATTTTTAGGTAGTCTGATGGTAGCTGGCCTACAGCTACTGAAGTAGTTTTTAATTTAGGATCAACTTCCTTATTAGCAAGGTAGGTAATGGAGTAAAATTAAAGACCTGTGGGTGTTTTGATTGGACAGTGATAGAGGGAGGGGAGCAGATGTGTTAGCGTCTAGCAGAGATAATACTGATTGCTTAAAGTAGAAATTTAACTGTATGGGGCTAGAGTCTGTCATATTGTCTGGTTTTTGGATCGGGATTAGTGGTCTTGCCAGGGTTTAGCAGTTTATTTAAGAATGACCAAAAAAGTTTTCGGTTGCTAGCATGTTTGTCTTGTAGGTTGGTATAGTATACATGCTTATCCTGTCTGACATTGAGTTTTGCAAGGTTTCTAAGATGTCTAAATTGCTGGAAGGCATTTTAAATTCTATTTTTATACCAATTATTCCAGGCTTTATCCCTTTTTATCATGATTTGTTTTGTTTCCTTTGGAAGCTATGGTGTAGGGTTGGACTTTACTCTTTTATTACGTAATGGTGCTAGATTATTTAAGGTTTGTAAGAATACATTATTAAAGTGTTCTACAGCAGTATCTAGTGGCATTGTTCTAAGCACATTCCTGTTATAGGTTTTAATGTTTCATTGAAAATACCTTTGCTGAAAGTGGTTGTGTTTCATATTTGATTATGGGTAATATGTTTATCTAGGTTATGGTGAGTTCTAATGGCATATATTGGTATGTGGTCACTTATGCTATCTGAGAGCCAGCCTACATTTGTCAGTTTGTCTGGTTTGGTTGTAAGAATCCAGTCTTATGATGAGTGTCTCCCTGAAGTTTTATTTATTCTACTAGGTGTGGTTATTAATTGTGTGAAGTCATACACGTTTATGGATTCAATGGGGGTAGTGGTATTTATGAGTTGCCAGTCTATATTTAAGTCTCCGAGTACTATAGTTTCAAGATTAATTTGTTGGGCTATCCAGTGCAGGATGCTTTCAGCACTATCACCATTATTTCCTGGTGGTATATAAATTGCTGATAAACATATAGTTTTCCTATTGTTGATTTTTAGGAGTGTTATTAGCAGTTCAGCATTGTTAAATTTGGGTATTTCCTGTGGAGGTAAGGTGATGGTTAGGGAAATTTTATAGATGATTGCTACTCCACCTGCACACTTGTAATGTGTGCCATGCCTGAGTATACTGTACCTGGGGGGTGATCTCATTATCCTTTATGTCTTTTTTTAACCAGGTTTCAGTAGCTAGGACTACATCAGGAGTGCATGTGGCAAGATAAGAGTGTATGTCGTGGACTTTATTGCACATAGTTCTTAGGTTCATATTTAATAAGGTGAGTTTGGATTCTGTTCTTTGCTGAGATATATTAGGTTTATTTTGGAGTTGGAAGTGATGGCTTTATGAACAGTGGAACCAGGGTTGGGGTGAATATCTCTGCTCATTTTTTTTTGAATTGGTAGCGAGAGGAAATGAAGCAGGTTGAAAACTTGTCACGAGACAGAAAACAATTGGTGACTTAACATAAACATCCACATATCTGTTGAGAGCAGGGTTGCCAGATTTCTGACTGGCTGGGTAGGGACAAAGTGAGGACCAAAAAAAAAAAAGGTCTTTCAAGTTAAGTGATGACCAAAAAAAAAGGTCTTTCACGCTAAGTGAGGACCAGAAAAAGTCTTAAGGTTTTTAAACATGGAGCTACCTCTGTTTAATACAGAACATCAAGCAGTTCCGCATTAAACACAAGTAGCTCCGTGTTTACCAATTTTTGATTGGTCCGTATGCCAGTATACAAGCCAATCAAAAAACTCAAAAAACAGAGCTGTGTTTAATGCGGAATTGCCTGATGTTTCCCATTAAACACAAGCAGCTCTGTGTTTAGCGATTTTTGATTGGCTCATATGCCGGTGTATAAGCCAATCAAAAAACTGAAAAAACGGAGCTGTGTTTAATATGGAACTGCCTGATGTTCCGCATTAAACACAAGCAGCTCGGTGTTTAGCGATTTTTGATTGTCCCGTTTGCCTGTATACAGGCCAATCAAAAAAAAAAGCGGAGGGCTGTTTCACCGGGATTTAAATCAGCAGTGCAGGACTCTGGATTGGGCTGCTGATCCCGAGACAATCCCGCTCAAATAGAGATGTCTGGCAACCCCGGCTGAGAGGTAAGTAAAATGAACAATGCACTTTAAAGGGACTCTGTGTTAGTAGATGAATGCCTTGGTTTTGTTGCTCTAGGACACAGAGAGGTCGTCCAATATTACATTGACCTGACTAATGGTGATAACAGTAAAAAAATGCATTTGACTGAACAACTGTGTAATGTAAGGAGGTTTCTATGGCTTTTGAAATGCAAAGTCCAAAAGCCTACCTTAACCCCCCACAGATCAGCAAAACAATGAGAAAAAGTAAGGCATAATGCAACAGTTCAGCACTGGAAAAATAAAAGCTGAGAACTCAAAAGTGGTGGACTGCTAAAAACAATGAATTGAGCACAGTTAAAGGGGAAGGTACCAGTGGGACTGATTTGGTCTAAGAAAATGGAGCTATTATAGTGGACAAAGTTCTTTGTTTTAGGCTGCAATAATATTTATAATTTGTACACAAATATAGCCCACAGACTTGTGTTCTGACTTCACTGATACATGCGTATCTATTTGCTTGCAGGGACACTTCTATTGAAAAATAAAATCACACTAAAGATACAATTGAGTGCACTGAGTCAATGTCGACTGCACACATTCTAGCTCAAAGATGAAATTGATTTAGTAACTGTCTCAGGCAAGGAGAAATAAGAAAGGAAGAAGGGAGCCCAAGGGTGACTTCCTTGAAGGCATGCAGTTTCACTAAAGAAAGACAGGAAGATATAAATAATGGGAGTAACAAGTCTAGAAGAAGAGAAGAAAAATAGAAAGGAGTAGTTTGGGTAGTAGGAGTAAATGTCTGTCTGTTAGGAAGTATAGAGTAAAAGCTGACCAGCAGGATGTCAGTGGAGGGGGGTTTACAGACTATAAGGCTATTGTTTTCGAACTAGGACACTGAAGCACTTGTCTTCAGACTAGTCACTATTCATGCTAAAATATACGCAGAAGACTGGATGACCCTAACATTTTCTTAAAGCGCAAGGCCTGAGGTGGTACACCGTTTATTCTAATTAAATGGTGGCCGGATTGAATGGACTCAGACTGCCTCTTTGGATGGGCCTGCTGTGTGTATACTTAAGTTTCCAGTGAACTTAAAGCACAAGGCCAGAGGTGGTACACAGTTTGTCCTAATTAAAGGGTGGTTGCACTGAATTGACGCAGATTGCCTATTTTGATGGGCCTGCTTTGTGTATACTTAAGTTTCTAGTGAACCCTGTAATTCCTTTGCTCCCCGCTAGAGAGAGAGAGAGAGAGAGAAGGAAGGAATGCCAAAGGACAAGTAAAAATAAAGCAGTCTCTTTGTGAAATAAAGGACACTGTTGTTGTGGTGGTGAGAAGCCAATCATCTAATTATGGGAAAACCCAGAACCCGTACTTAGTGAACACCCAATGGGGGCTGTGGTTAGACCGAATGTCATGGATCAGAACTGATGGTAATTGACTCTCAGCCAGAAAAAGAGGTTCTTTCTGGAAGACCTTTGAGATTTTTTTGTATAGGTGAGCACATCCACTCCCCATCCTGAAGAAATGGAAGAATGGACTGCATAGTGATCTAGAATTTCATCTTTCTTACATGAATACTTAGTCTACTTAAATAAAGAATGCACTTGAGGTCCTTAGACTTTTTCGGTATTAAAAATAAATAGAACAGAAGTCAGACCTGCTCTGGTTTGGTGGGATCTTTTAGATGGCAACTTTTTTGATGGAGATAAGTGATCTCTTGAGCCGCTTCTCTCTTTTGTTATGGTGGCACATCTGGAAAAGGTGTGGATGATTTCTTGGGAACTATTAAGAAGGGAATAATGTATGGATTTGTTTCTCATAATGGCCACAAGAAGGCAAGTGAAGAGAAAAACTGGCCCCCAACTACTTCCAGAGTGGATTAGTCTGGCTAGCCTTCAATAGCATTTGGGGACTTTCCTGAGAACTCATCCCAAATCCCTGATTTTTCAGACCTCTTCTGTCACTGGGAAGGTGTCTGTTGAAGTTCCTCCCCCTTCTATTAGAGGTCAAATCAGAAAATGACTTGAATAGAAGGCACTGCAATTTCTCAAACCAGTGTTCTTTATTATCCTTATGGCGCCCGACAAAAGACCTCTAATGAGTCTCAAAGTGAAGTCCAGTAGTAGGCAATGTCTTCTCCTTTTGCTCTCCCTTCAGCAACTTTTCATTAACTTTAGGACTGAATAATGAAGATCCCTGATAAGACTCATTAGGGAAGGATGCCATGAAGTCACAAAGACACAATCAGGCATGATGGTGCATTGTGATGTCAGTGCCCACTGCTCTTGCCACTTCATTTGTTGCACTTTGCAACAGCCTCATGGAAAGTTTGGTGATGGAGAACATAACTGAGACTTGCAATTCAAGCTGCTTTCTTGATCAGGAGTAGAAACTTATCTCAGAGTATCTAGAATTTCATCAAAATCTCTCTGCAACCTTGTTGTGTGCATATTATAGTTGATTACTCAGAAGGAAAAGGTTCCCATGGCTTGACCCACTTCCATATACAGTCCATAGTCTGTGATTCTCTGTTGGGAAGCTAGACCATGCCACTTTCCTCTAAAAGTTTTTTAGTGGTGACCACTGCAATGATAAAACTAATGAGAAGGCCATTGCTTCAATGAGGTCTGTCTTTTGGCAGGAGCTAAATTTTTTTCTGGTTTGTGGGGGATTGACTCCACTGTATTGGGAGTCCTCTTTGGCCTCTCTGCCACCAAACTGATCACATGGTCTGCTGGAGGAACCAACCAGGAAATAGATGGGGGAAGATCTGAAGGACTCAAATAAAACTTCCTCATTTTGAAAAGAGGTGGGAGGGTTAGTTGGCTAGGTATCTCTATGTGCATTAATTTAAGGATTTCACCAAATCTGAAGTCCTCAATAAGGGACTGGAGCTGCCTTACCCTTCATTGAGGCTAGTGTCTGACTTCCATAACTCTGTAATGAGAATCAGTGTGTCTCCTTTTACATGTGCATTTCCTGGGAACTTGAGGGGGAATCCTTCAAAGACCCAGAAGTGTATCATAATCATTGATAAAGCACAGGTATGAGATATTCCCAGCAACTCTGTCCCTTGGGCTAATGATGATGACTTAGTGACTCAGCCTGTTGTCCAAGGGAAGAGCTAAAACAGGGAGATCATCACCTTCTTGTTCAATGAACATGGCAATGACCATCTTAAACTAAAAAAAAATCTGGATACCAACATCGCCGAGGATACCACAATCAGCACCAACTCCATCCTCAAGGAGGAGGAGGAGAAAAAGGAGGTAGATGATCTAGATGGGAGGAAACTACCCAGCACCAATGGATGGTCAGCTCCAGCACCAAGAATGGTACTGACATGCTGAATGCTGAAAGGCTCACTACTGAAATGCTGACACTCAAAATGCCAACTGTCAAGTTGAAAAAAAAAGACTGAAACTACAGGAGAAGATTGAATCTCTAACATCCCTCTTCTTCTTTAAACTTTATTTTTGCAAGGAGGAAGCCATCCTGCAGCCCTGATATGGGGGTAAAACCCCATCACATACCCTAAACTTAAATACCAACTCCAAGATTGCTATACTTCTGAGAAAAGGGGATGTTCTGTGAAATGGCCATTTCTGACTTGGTATACATTTTCTGTTTTTCAGGCCTTTCAGTCTCCATGTTTTGGGATTTACCCTAGCAGGTACTGACACTTCAATTGGTTAACATACTGAAGTCCATGACACCAATAAGATGGCCAAACAGATCAGTACCACAAATGGTGCAGATGACTTGGCATTGAAAGTTTGACAATGTGAAACACAAGGCTAAAAACAAGTGTAGTGGGAATAACCCAATTAACAAACAGTAAATAGAAAGAAAGAAAGAAAGAATGCAATTCCTCAAAACACACAGTCATGAGCAAGCACATGTTCCTCCAAGTGTGCAAGCAGACACACACACACACACACACACACACACACACACACACACACACACACACACACACACTCACACTAGCGCTCATGCATAAATGCACAAACACTCTGTATGAAGGTAAAACTGAATAAACGTTGCAATGTTTATTTTTACATTGCTTAACTTTCTTGCATATATTTAACTTTGTGATTACTTTGGTGGTTTCTTGTAAGTGAACACTATATGGCTATAGAATTCTAGCAAAACAGAAAATGCAACTGATCTTAAACAAAAACAAAAAATAAGTATTCATGGTTTAAAAGACTATTTAATTCTCTGTAGTACAACCTGTTACTTCACACAAGCAGCAGAATTAAATGGATAGTCTCAGCTAAATTAATTTGTAAAAATTACACACTGGAGTGCAGAAAAAGCAGTTGTGTATGCTCTTTTTTGTTTTCTAAAAATATGAATCACCAGAAATGCAAATGTTGCTATTATTTTATGTTTATGGACAAATTTACACATTTGAAAATTGATTCCTCCTTTCTAGTATTAGGTTAACTACTGCAGGACATAGGTTGCTTGGCAGCAGATTTGCTTACAACATGTATTGATTATTTGCTGATAGTGTTAATTCATGGGCAATGTTGCATTCCTTTTGCTGCTGACTGTGCCATGTCCAGATTCATATCAGCTCATTAACTGCCTTAATAACAAATTACAATCAGCTAAATGTTATTCACCAAAAACACTACAACACCAAATAGATATATTAGCAAATGCTACAAGTAAATGTTGAAGGGTAATAGCTAGCTATGGATATTACTGCACCCTTCTGACCATCCCAAGAAAACCTTACATCAGTAGTACTGTGAGCTCTGGAAATCAAGGCCCCTATATATTTCCAAAGGAAGCAGAACAGATGGGAATTACTAAACCCACAGCTCCAGATGTTAAATGTATTCCAGGAGTTGTGGGGAAATACTGTAAGACCACGCAATAACGACAAGAAAACAGGTACTTGTTGTGAAAGGCTACACTTTTCACCTATTAAAACATGTATATGTTTCATTGTAAGACATATTGCTCCTGTGGGCTGAAGTGCATGATGGAGTACAAGGAAAAGCTTTAACAATGCCATATATCCAAGGCAGTCCTCTAACGAAGGAGTATAGTGCCCAAAGTGACACACCCATGTTGTTACCATTGCCCCATTCACAACCACATACAAGATCAACTCTCTTTTACATGCATATCTGTAAAAAATAAATTAGGGGCCCAAGGTAATACACCCATGTTGTTACCCTTACCCCATTCACAACCACATCAATATCCACCCCCATTTACATGCCAGACATGCCCATCAGTGCAGTGTTAGCATTGTCAACCACCCTGGTCCTCTCAGTAAGATACACAAGTAATGAACAGGGTAAATAGAAACAGAGCAACATATATATGCATACATACATATCTATATCTATATATATATATATATATATATATATATATATATATATATATATATATTACATATTTACATATAAAAATATTTATTAAAAAAAAAAATATATATATATATATATATATATATATATATATGTATATATACATACATACATACATATGAATCTGCTTCTAAATCCTGTCTAAATCCTGTAATTTCAGAATCCCGAAGATGAAAATTCCAAGACAACAATCACAAAACTGAAAATACTGAACTGTTTAAGTTTTCCCAAGGCAAGAAAACACTTGCCCAACACAACAGGAAAACACATTGCACTATCTAAAAACTACCTTCACTTGCCCAACACAACAGTAACACAGACTGAGAAAAATGTTTGTGAGTCAACAAACATGGTCCAGGCAAGATAAACTTCTGTTGAACACCAAAAATGTGTAAAAAACTGTTTTATTGAAGAAGGTTAGTGCTTTCGTGGGGTTACTGCTTCATCAGACCAAATATAAAAGTATGATAAAACACAGAGATATTTAAAACAGCATGACCAATCAACTAAAACTAATTAAAAAAGACCCTTCAAACAAAAGTGATGTAACCCATATCACCGCCTACTCAGTAGAGCTGGTTTAAGGGAGACACCACTATTAAGTCCTGGGTATTCATATGCATGCAAAGAAACAATCCATTTTAGCTCACACTTCTCAACAACATTATTAAAATCACTTCTTCTAATATGAAAATGCAAAAGTTGTAAAACTCTGAATTTAAAAGAATTATGTCCTGGAAACAATAAGGCATGACTAGCTAAATCATTTGATGTTACATGGTTACGTATGTTGCCTAGGTGCTCAAGTATCCTCTCTCTAAATTGTTGTGTGGTTTTGCCCACATAGAAACTATCATAGGAGCAGCAGGTAGCCAAATATACCAAATTGCTGCTCCTGCATGTCACCACAAATCTGGGTGTAAAAATGAGCCCTGTAATGGGATGTGTGAAACAAAGTTCAGTGGTTATGGAAGAGCATGCCTTGCAACTGTGGCAAGGAAGCGTACCAACCTTCCCTGTAGTTATATGGGGAGGAGGCCTTGATCCATAACATAAAAGTCTTTTGATAGACATATTATTCCTATAGCTGAAGGAAGGGTACTCAGCCACTATTTGTCTCACCTTATGATCAGCTAAAAGGACAGGCCAATTCTTTCTTATAATACTGCAGTAATGCTGTATATCACTAGAATATCTTAGAAATACCCTAGCGTGTTGGGGCTCTGCGGAGCTTCAGTTACTGTTCACAGTCCTTCTACTAGAGGAAACATATGGGGTCCCTCTGCCTTGTCATTGTTGCAGAGTGGTATTCCTAGCATTAACTATGTGTGTCTGTGAGTAACCTGTCTCAGAGAAGCCATTGCTCAATCTACGTACAGTTTCCTTGAACACAAGGTCATTAGTACATAGCCTAGAAGCCCTTAAGCATTGACCATTAAGTATGTTAGAAAACATATGTGGAGGATGCATGCTGGAATGATGCAGAAACCTATTCATCCAACAAGGTTTCTTATATAGTTGTGCCCCTAAAGTACCATCAGAACACTTAGAAATGGTGACATCCAAAAAATCAATAGAAACAGAAGAACAATTAATAGTA